>NC_141385.1:40776825-41061859 GCF_017979445.1 Akebia trifoliata | reverse complement strand
GAAGTCGAATTTGCTCCACAGGGATAGTTGGGATTCAAGTGTTCGTTCGAATTGAGAACCAAAATAGAGTTGTAAAACAGATTCTTTAAAAACAAAAACAGATTTGTTGCACACAGAAAATGAAAATTAGCAATAGAAAAGAGAGATTGAAACTAGTGAAAAAGAAACGTAGAAAATTCAAGTCTACCATCATAAGTCATCCAAAATGCTGAATCGTTCTAAATATGACTCAATCCACGTAGCAAGTCATTGCTCGTGGATCGGAAGATGATTCGAAGTAACCATTGATTGTGACCCACAAGTATCCATGAAAATCTCTGACTTAGATAAGATTTTTCGACTTATGCTTCCATTCATCACAGAGCATGAGTGTTCTTGAACTTATTTAAGTAACACCTATCAAAGTTTGAATTAGAAGTATAAATTAGATGATCTTATCATAAAGAGATTCACAGAATTAACATATAAAATATAAATAAAGAATTAAAACAACATTGGTAGGATGAACTTGCTCCGGCATCCTTGATCTCTCTAAGGAGAATCTAGCCACTCATAGCAAGGTTCATAGTTGCAGCAATAAGAAAATATAAAAGATGATAGATGAAGAAGATGATGTAAAACATAGATGCAACTTGATTCTTTCTTTGATGGCTTCTCAAGAGAATTATAATAAGAACTAAAGGAATGAAAAATCTAACACAATCAACTCTTGATCCTCTCAATACCACAAAATACTCTCTCTAAAAAAAATAAGGAAAAATACAGAGAAATTAGGGAGAAGAAGAGGGTCAAGAGGGACCCAAGAGGGGACCCCTTCTTTGAAATCAACCCTCCAATTTATAACATTCGTAATCGGGTTATTGAGTCAACTTTTTGATGATTCTCTTTGAAAGAACCATTCAGCTACAACCACCGAAGTATTTGGAACATCCTATACAAATCTCGAGGTAAAATTCTTGAGATCACCGTGGAGTACTAGGGCCCTACAGCGGCACGATGACGTGGCAGCGAAATTCTTTGAGATTTTGTTGGATGCTCACTCTTTGCTCGCACATTATAATCGACTTTGTTTCGTGATTTGATAATTTCCACATGCGCTTTATTCATCTATAATAAATAATAAAATTTCATTAGCTCTCTTAATTGGAGAAATAATTAAATTTGTAATTATTTAAAGGGATTAACATTTAAAATGTGATAGAATTTGTCAAATTATGGTCCAAAAATCACATTATTGGGACCTTATCACACTCCTAAATCTCAATTTTGCTAATCCCGAGCAAAACTTAAATTTAAACAACTCTTCTTCGTGAGATTCTCGACTGCATTTAGCATATGCAATAAGCCCTTGAACCCCTAGGTTACCCATAGTGGACGAATTTGACTCGTGAAGATTTGTAGTGGATATACTCACAAAATTCTAATACTTTACAAAAATATTAAAATCAAAATCAAAGTATGTAAAATGAACATAACGACATTTCATAAATCAGTCAAAAGTCATTTACGTTTGAACAAAGTTCTAAGTTTTTATTCCTCATTTTTAGAAAATTTGAAAGATAACTAAAGTGCTTGTGCGATTTTCTGATATATTTTTTTCTTTTTTAAAAACAAAATCTTTTTAGGAACAAGATTTCACCTCCTAACTGCTAAGAATGGTCGGTTCTACCTAAGTTCTAACTCGAAACTAAACATCTTGTTTGGGATTGTGAAAGGTGTGGATGTTCCAGTTTACTCACGTTTTTATCATTGACAACTTTCACCTTACTGCACTATTTGGTCTCACTGGACTCTTTTTATTTTTGTAGTTTTAGCCATCTTTGACATTTTTCTCGTATTTTTCTGATTCTTCTTTTTTTAATTTTTTCATGCGTCACTATTTTCTAATGTTCTTTTTACAAAAAGCAGGTAGCCTTTTTCAAGGTACCTAGTTTAATCCTATGGTTGCTGTCCAAGTGATACTAACTTCAGTTCTATTTTTCTTCTAACCACCCAACCAAAGAACGAAGAAGTCATAGTTCACTAGATTAGGTTTCTCCTAACATTCTAGACAGAGAATATGATCAACTTTTATTCCATAAAATCTTATCTTTCAAAGTACTCAATCAGAAGTGAATTTTTAAAGTAATTCTTTCATGATTTTCTTAATGAGGAATAGCCAAAAAGAACTTATGATCAAAAGTTAAGACATGAGCCTGAAATTTGAAATTCATATGTAAGCAGTACATAGAAAGAGTTTAAAGAAAATATTTTGCAAGTGTTACATTTTTTTTAATTTTTTAATTTTTTTTGAAAACAAGAAACTATACTAGCAAAGAAATATAACGCAATTGTGAGCTAACCTAATACCCCAAACCTAAATGATATATTGTCCTAAATATGCAAGTAGTAAGGAAAGAGAAAAATGTTAGATCACACCTGAAACGAATTTGGCAGTACTGTGCAAAGTCTTATTACAAGTAAAAGTTATAACAATGATAATTTCCGAAACAGTTTTTTGCATAAAAAAATCCTACCTAAAATAGAAAAATAACTTAAAAACGTCATAATCTAAAATTTAAACCCATCTTAATCCGAATATTCAGTGGCTTGTGCCTTCTTCTCCTCAATATAAATTAACATCTATCTCTTCTACTCAATCAACAATTATTGACTAGGCTGCAGTCTTAGTGGCACTGATTGATTTGGTTTGAGAGTGGACTTGAAGAGGAAGAGAATGAGAAAGTGATTAAGATTAGAGGTTTTTTTTTTTAAATTTTATTTCCTAACTACACTACTTATTAAAATAAAAGCACATGGGTTGCCTCCCAAGCAACGCTAAGTTTAACGTCTTCAGCTAGACCTATTAAAAGGTCTAATATTGAGGAATTTTCTTAACATTCATTTTGACAGACACAACGATCGACTTCCTACCTCAAATGATAGGCATACATATTTTTACCATCATTAGGACTTGGAAATGATTTTTTAAAATGATCAACAACCTTCGTTTGTCCTCAGTTCTTAGCGTCATCACCTTTTCGAAAAAAATTTCAACCCTCGTATTCCCTAAGAGAATGGAATTTGTAAAATAGGTAGGATCTTTACAATCTTGTGAAAAGATTGGTTTAATGGGGTATGAGGTTGGATCAGTAATAGTCGAAATTGGTGTGATTAACAAATTAGAATTCATCCTTGGTTCTTCCTGAACAATAGTCTTCTCAAATGGTGAATCAGTTTCCTTAGTCAAATTTGTACAACTAAGAATTTGAAACATTGGTTGGCTCTCAAGGGTTATCTCATTTGAAAATTGATAATTCTCTATTTCTTTTAAGGACACAATGATCAGACCTACTTGGACTTCTATCATTACTTCGGTTGGAATTGTAACCTCATTGATTTGTATTTGAACTTCTATTGAGACGGGGTTATCAGTTATTGATAGACAATCATCGAAATCCTCAAAAGAGTGAAATTGGTCACTAAGATTATTTTGAAAGAATGGTGGATTTTCTAGGATTGAGATATCCTCATTTTCAAATTTATCAAATTTTCATTCTTCTAAAGATAGCGCTAGGTGACTCAATTGAGCTCATATGCTGACTAAGGCTTGACCCATGTCCTATTTTTGTTGGTTTAACTGTTGTTGTTGATT
Source organism: Akebia trifoliata (assembly GCF_017979445.1). Taxonomy (NCBI): domain Eukaryota; kingdom Viridiplantae; phylum Streptophyta; class Magnoliopsida; order Ranunculales; family Lardizabalaceae; genus Akebia; species Akebia trifoliata. The sequence goes on along the minus strand of NC_141385.1, from coordinate 41,058,225 downwards.
TAACAATTGTTGTTGAATTAAGATTGTAGACATCATAGACTCTAATGACAACGATTGAAGATAAGACAACTATGAGTGAGTGGATGTTGGCTGAGGCTCTGTAGCTCTGTAATTGAAGAAATATTGAGAATCATAGGATTGTTGAGAAATTATGATTGGATTCATCATCAAGGTGTCATGCATATAAAAATCCTCATGGTTACCAAAATGACTACCCTGAGTGAACTCGTTCTGACACGATATGGAATCTGAGGAAAACCAATTATCTACGTGGTATGGTTGGTCGAACGAACTAGGTGTTGACATCCAATATGAGTTTTGAGAATGATGCATATTAGCCTGTATAGCACGAAGCATGGGCAGACTCGGACAATGCTCAGTAGAATGACCATACTTATCAGATAAGCCGCACAGGATCCAAGATTCTCTCCTAAACTCCGTGACGATGTAAATCTGTTTAAGGTTCTATATCTATTGTAACATACACTATGAACTTACACACAAGAGAAGGAGGAATTCACACATGAGAACTGGGTTCCTATGACTAGACAGTTCCTAACTGGTTCAAAGGATTAATCTAAGCCTTCAACCCAAATCTCTGAAATTGAAAATAGCTAGTTTAATCCCTAGGGGAGAGGTGATGCACAATGCTGAGGAAGGGCACTCTTAAGTCACCTCTCGTCTACAATAGACTTGTGTCTATCCCCCTAATACACGTACTACTACAAGGCAGGATTACACTTAGGCACTGTTCACGATCAAGAAGTGCAACTTTTGATTAACTTTGCTTAATGAGCTCAATGAAACCTAAAGTCAAATCTAATCAATTTTAAATAATTAATGCTATGAATTTGATTTCTTAAAAGGGCAAGATATCGGTGATGAAATCCGATTCTTATCTTATGGTGCCATCTTCGTAAGGATGCCCTTATTACTATGTGCGATCCAATGTGTATAGATTAGTCACTCAAAAGTAATACAAAAACTCACTAGCAAGAGATGTGTGAGTGTTTCGAAATTTTACCTCTTGTTCTAGATGGGGGATGATCGAGCTAAGTCGACTCAGTCTACCAACACCAAATTTGGTGTACGAACCCGATGGGCTAAGATAATTTCATCCCACTATCGTTCGTCCCTAAATCTATTACAATCCGAGCCCTCTCAGATGAAATTAAAAATTAATACAAATTCAAGTTCCTAATACAAATTATTTCTAAGAAAAATAAAATGAAAAGAAAATTGGAAGTTGCTGATCGCCATCAATGTTTTTGGCACTCAGAACACTATTTTATTGTACAACAAACATGTGTACTTCATTTATGCCATTCAAAATAGAGGTCCCACGTTTTGCATGTCCCGCCTTCTTTTGGAATCTTTCATTGATGCCTTGTCAACCAAAAACCGATCCTTAATCCTTCCTCACCTAATTTGTCGCTTACTCCAACACCGTTTAGGCGTTTCTCTTGCTGAGTTGGCACCACAAGGTCGTCTCATCCGTATCAAAGAATTTTTAGGAGGTCGAGCCTTCAAAACTTGTGTCCAAGGTTTGTGGAAGTCAGACTTTCTGCATGAGTAAGAACATGACAGTCCGCATGGGTATGGAAGAGCAGAAGAAGAATTCGATGAGCCTGTAGAAAATGAGACTCGTACTTCGAGTCCGAATTTTGATGATGACACTTGGCTCGCACAAGTACCTCAAAAAGGCCACAGTACGACTTTTTCTAAAATTTTCAAAGGCTTGAAAAAAGTCAACTCACGTTAAAAGGAAATTCAAAAAAGCCAACAGGCCATTAAGGATGATCAGCAAATCATCATTGAGCAACAATGCAGATATTGACATATAACGAGGAAAAGTGTGCACGTGCTCAAGCTAGGACTGCACCTAGTTCTGATTCCGAGTAGACTGTTTGGTTGTAGGTTGTGTGTGCTAGTGTATGTTAAGTAGGATTGTGTGTGTTGGTGTGTTTTGTTTATTTCAGTATGTTTGGTTTTCTGTACTTAAACTCTATGTGGTATGCTTTTAGTTTTTACATCCTGTGCAAACCACTTATTTTGGTTGTACCCACAACTTTTGCGATGTAATGAATTTCGTTTTCAGTTGTATTCTAAACTCTTACTCTTTAATCATTAAGGACAATGCTAAATTTAGGTTTGGGGTGTGGGATAACACATTTCAATTCTTTGTACATTTTTTTCGGTACATTTTTAAAATACCTTTATCAAAATTTTTATATGTACTGTCATCATACGAATTTTTAAAACCAAGCTCATGTCCAATTTGTGTATAAATTCTTATTCCTCAAAAACAAGATATTTTGCAAAATAAAATTCACGCCACTTCTGATTGTAGTGAGAAAGTTATTTTGGATTAAGAGTTGTCTTCTTCGTTGTCTAGAATGAGAGGGAAAGCTTGAAAATACTGAACTTAGACCTCATTGTCCTTTGGTTGGCTGGATAGAAGAAAAATAGAACTGAAGTTGATATCTTTGGGACAACAACCATAGGATTAGATTGGATACCTTGAAAATGGCTACCTGCTTTGTGAAAAAGAATATTGGAAAAATGATGAAATATGAAAAAGTTGAAAAGAAAAGCAAAAAATGTGAATAAGATCAAATCAAAACAAAAAGGTTAGAACTAAAAAAGTGCAAATTGTGAAAAAAGTCCAATAAGACCAAATAGTTCAGTAGGGTGAAAGCCGTCAATAGTAAAAACGTGAGTATACTGGAATATCACAGATAAAGTCCCTTAGAGGTATTAAAGTGAACATCCATACTTCTCACAATCCCAGACAGGAGGCTCAGTTTCGAGTTAGAATTTAGGTAGACCCAAACATCTTAGTAGTTAAGAAGGGAAATCTTATTCCGAAAAATTTATTTTACAAATAGAAAAATTTGTGCACACACTCAAGATATTTCTGAAAATGATGAATAAAAAGAATTTATGCTCAAATAGACCTTTGACTGGATTTTTGAAAATTGGTGTGATGGCATTATATGCAATAATTTTGAAATTGATATCTCTTAAAAATATTTAGAATTTTATGGGTATATTCTTTCACTGCAAACCCTCACAAGTCAAACTCATCTACTAGGGGTAATCTAGGGGTTTAAGGACTTACTGTATAAGCTAAATGTAGTCGGGAACCTCATGAAAGAGGAGTTGTTTAAATTTAAGTTTTGCTCGGGACTAGTAAAATTGAGGTTTGGGGGTGTGATAAGGTCCCAATAATGTGATTTTGGGACCATAATTTTACAAATTCTATCATATTTTAAATGTTAATCCCTTTAAATAATTACAAATTTAATTATTTCTAAAAACTAAGAAAGCTAATGAGATTTTATTGTTAATTACAGATGAATAAAGAGTACGTGGAAGTTATCAAATTACGAAACGAAGTTGGTTACAATGTGCGAGCAAAAAGGGAGCATCTAACAAAAACTCGAAGAATTTCGCTGCCACGTCACATCATCACGGTAGGGCTCTAGTACTCTTCGGTGATCTCGAGGAATTTTGCCTCGAGATTTATACAGGATATTCCAGATACTTTGGTGGTTGTAACTGAATGGTTCTTTTGAAGCGAATCATCCGAAAAGTTGACCCAATAACTTGATTACGAATGTTATAAATTGGAGGTTCATTTCAAAGAAGGGGCTTTGATTTTATCTCTGTTTTTCCATTTGTAATTCTCTACAATTTTCTTTGATTTCTTAGTTTTTGAGAGAGAACTCTTGATTGTAGTGAGAACATCAAGAGTAATCCAATCTTTAGTATCCTTTGGGAACTATTAAAGAAGGATCAAAGTGCAACACCATCTTCTTCACCTATCTTCTCCTTTCTTTTATTATTTTCTACAACTTTAATCCTTGCGATGATCGGCTAAACTCTCATTAGAGAAGTCAAGAATACCGGAGCAAGTTCACTCTATTAATGTTGTTTTAATTTGTTATTTCGACTTTACATGCTAAGTCTATGAATCTCTTTAGGATAAGATTATCTAACTCATACTTCTAATTCAAGCTTTGATGAGTGTTACTTAGATAAGTTCAAAAACACTCATGCTCTGTGATGAATGGAAACATAAGTTAGATCATCTTGTTTAAATCAGAGATCTTCATGGATACTTTTGGGTTACAATTAATAGTTACTTCGAATCATATTTCGATCCACGAGCAATGACTTGCTACGTGGATTGAGTCATAATTAGAACGATTGAGCATTATGGATGACTTGTAATGGTAGACTTGAGATCTCTAAGCCTCTTTTTCACTAGTTTCAATCTCTCTTTTCTATTTCCATTTTCTATCTTGCTACAATTTGGTTTTAAAACCAATCTGTTTTCAAACTCTATTTTGGTTTTTAATCTGAATGAACATGTGAATCCCAACTGTCCCTATGGAACGAATTCGACTTACCCAAAGTCCATATTTTAATGGACTCAATCCAGCTAATGGAAATATTTTTCAAGTCAATGGCCAAAGACTGAAGCCATTTCAGAATTTCCCACATTCTCTAGAGAAAGACTCATTTCTAAGTAATCCTGTGTACCAGGATTAGCTTTAATTCCATGTCTGGCTGAAGACATTAAACTTAGCGCTACTTCGGGAGGGACCCTTGATTTTTATACATATTCTGTGTGACTAAGTAGGATTTATTTTGTCGTACTTTCTGTTGTTTAAACTTTATGTGGTGTGCTTTTAGCTTTTACATCCTCTGCAAACACTTACTTTGATTGTACCCACAACTTTTGCGACGTAATGAAATCTGTTTTGAGGTGTACTCTACGTTGGGGTGCCAATATCAGTCCTCAAATTTTATTAGTCCATAAGAAATAAGGATATATCTAGAGGAAAATTCTATTTTTCCACTTTTATTTGACGGAGAGTCTAGGGTAGAAATGTTCTTGTTCACTCCAGTCACAATTCATTTAAAAAGGGTTCTTACTTTTCCACAAAAAATTAGATCTATAAAGACTTTGAGCCTGTGTGGATTGACTTTTCTAAGTACTTCTGACTTTTGCTGGGAGTCAGAAGCACTTTAAAGGTGTTTAGATAAATAACTCCTAGAAAGAACTACTTTACTGTGGAGTCATTTTAGTACTTTTTCACGGAGTACCGATGGTGCTACTTTTCTAAACTACTCTTGCGCGGAGCCACAAAACATTGTCAAAATGACGGGATTGGGACAAGTATGCCCCTCATAAATTTTGAAAATTACAAACCTACCATCAAAAAAGCAATTGGAATAATATTATATTATTATCCATTAATATGGTGGTAGCATTTTGGTGTAACATTTGGGACAAGTATACCCCTAATAAATTTTGAAAATTACAAACCTACCATCAAAAAAGCAATTGGAATAATATTATATTATTATCCATTGATATGGTGGTAGCATTTTGGTGTAACATTTGGGACAAGTATACCCCTAATAAATTTTGAAAATTACAAGCATACCCTCAAAAATGCAATTGTAGTAATACTATATTACTATCCATTGATGTGGTGGTAGCTTTTTGGTGTAGCATTTGGGACAAGTATGCCCCTCATAAATTTTGAAAATTACAAGCATACTCTAAAAAATGCAATTAAATAATATTTTATTATTATCCATTGATGTGGTGGTAGCCTTTTAGTGTAACATTTGAATTTGGATTTCTAGCTCTCCCAATTGCTCACTCAATGATTTATCCATGAGCATTCCAACCATGGTTGAAATTTTCTTATTACAAGATTGATGTGAACAATTACACATAAATTTACTATCCATTGATGTGTTGAAAGTTTCTTCATATTTTTAGTGATTGTATATATTTGCTCACAATATCTTCTATTTGTTTATAATTATTGGGTGTTTATATTAGTTTTTATGGATAAAACAATAATTTTTATTTCTTTTGAAGAATAATTTGTTGAGTTATAATATTAAAAATAGTAACTGATACTTATAAGGGCATTTTGATCATTTTAACAGAATCCAAAATAGTTTCCAAACACAAAACTCTATCAAAAGTATTTCTGAAAGTACTTTTCAGAGCTTGCATCCAAACACACAACAGTTATCTACCTACTCCAGACAATACTTCAAAAAGTACTTATGTCCTAAGTACTTCTGGCTCCTATATCCACATGGGCCCTTAGCTTTTTAAAGTTGTTATTGAAAGGGCAATTGTGAATTTTTTTAAATAAACTCCCTCAAAGATCTATTTTAGAATAATATTTAAAAAAAAAATATGTCCTAAAAAGTCCATATTTTTTTATGTAGGGACTTTTCAGTATATATTTTCAACAAAAAAAAAAAGGCCTTTGACGTTATTGTCCCTAAAAAAGAATGAATAAATTTGAAACCCATCATCCTTAAGCTCATTAAAAAAATCCTTTCTTACTCACGAGATTTAAATGTTGGAAAAAATAAAAATTTGAGTATAAAATAAAAAATGTGGCCATATTTAATGATTAATTTATAGAAGTATTTGAGGAAAAACAATAACTCTAATAATTTATTAAGATGTTAAATGAAGATTAATTACAACCTCATAACCCTAGGGGTTGCCTAGTGGCAAGCCGAGCTTTGATGGGCTCCCCATGAAGGGTAAGTCAAGTGTTCGAAATCCCATGAAGTAATAAATTCCTTAGGGTCATCCTTCAGAGCCTGGTTGACCCTCGACTCAACCAGTTGCACATTAGGGCTTTCCGAGGGTATAGTGCGTGTGACCATGGGATTAGTCTTGTCTGAACAGTGGGGATACCCACAATAAGTGAAAGAGAAATAAAAACTCATAATTAAAGATTCTAAAAGAATAAGGACATTTAAATTATAAGTTGTGGAAATCCAATGCCCCCCCTCCCCCCCTCTGACATACGATCACGTACACATAGATCATTTGCCTCAAGATAGAAAAGAAAAGATTTATTGATTTGCATATCTTGAAGCAAATGATCTATGATTCTGTGAGGGGGGCGTATGTCCAGGGGGGGGGGGGGGAGGGCATCAGAAAATCACTATTAAAAAATTATTTATATACACAACATACATTGGAACAGTTAAAATCAGATGATTCAATTTTTTTTTTCCAAAAAGAATGAGAATATTGGCCCCACTTTTTGAGACATCTACACCCACTTAAAAAAGAAAAGAAAATGATCAATGGGCCCAATTTGTATTAGTACTTAGATCCACCATTATAACTAAACATTTGAAATCTAAAATCCTAAACTTCTACTCATGTTATTGGAGAAGACGAAGAGAACACCTCTCAGTTCTTCCATTTTATGTTAATTCTATGGTTTAAAAGGTTTTAAAAACCATTATTTCGGCGGACTACAACAATGGAATTTGGTTACCATTGAAATCTCATTCTATTTTTAGGTTTTCTCATCGATTTATTTTATTTGTTTGAGCTCAAATGAATGATTCGCAAGAACTCAATCTAAAAAGGAAATGACTCAACCAAATGACCACAATTACAATGAATAGGATAATTCAAAAGTTGTTGATAAAACATTTATCTTTCCATGCATTTATCGATCTTCGTTTCCGTATTTTTTTATTTTGCAAAAAACCTCCGTGTTTACAGGACGTGCATGACATGGTTTAAGTCATGTCACTTGAGTCCTGTCGACTTAAGACACGTCGTCATTTCTTATGAACATGGCTTAAGCCATGTCACTCATGTCATGTTGACACAAAGTTTTTAGGTGTAAAAATGTATGTTGAAAGGACACATCTGTCATACTTAATCCATGTCACCCAAGTCCTATGGACATGACTTAAGACATGTAATTCACGTTCTATCAACACAAAGTTTTTAGATACAAAAAAATGTCGACAAGACACATCTGAAATTTATCGACATGGATTAACATATTTTATCTTTCAGGGTCGATATAAGCAAACAAAAATAATAATTTTTTTGTGTAGATTTAACGTATTATCAACAAATTCTTGTTATTGATGCTTTCTAAAAATAGTTGTCAATGTTTCTAAACATTCAAATGTTATACATTAAAATTTTAACTTTAATCTAAATCAATTCCTACCATTTACCCTAATTTTTCTGTCGTTTTCCTCCATTACAAACTCATTATCAAGTAGAGATGATAAACAAACAAAAGAACTTAAGTTTAATGTCTTATAAGGTTCAGACCAACTCTTAGCTGAAGATGAAGTTTTTTGTGAGACGACAACGTCGCGAGGAAGAAGTTCAAGTGCATTTGACGAAAACATATTTGGTTGGTGCATATACCATGTGGGTATATTAACAAATTCGTTATAAATTCCATACTAAGTGGGTGTAGATGTCTTGAAAAGTTGGTGCGCGAATTCTTTCTTTTCGAAAAGCAGCCGGTTCGAACCACTTGTGCCTATAAGTTCGGTTCACGTGGACCAATCCATCCTGATTCGATCGAATCAAACCGATTTGCCCACAAAACTATCTCCTTGGCTCCCGTCTCTCTCTTTCCCTCTCTCTCTCTCTGGCGACAGGTTTGTCTCTCTTCCTCGAAGAATCTCCAATTTCTATTTCTTTAATTGAACAAACAGAAGCGCTAAATTTTTTCCAATATTGCTATACAATTTTTAAGTGTTTGTTTGCTTCTTGGTTGAATTTCTAGGGTTTCCAATTCAATGGCGAACAAAGAAAGATTTAGGGTTTTTGGATGCTAATATAATTGTTCTTGAACTCGGAAATTGCTATATTTCAGAAACCCTAAAGCTGAGCGATAAGCAACAATGGTTGAAGAAAGGAGAGTGCACCCTGACTGTATCAACGCATCCAATCCGTATCACGAATGCGTCGAATTTTGCTTCCAAAGAATCGCAGAAGCCAAGGAGCTGATCGAAGCACAAGCTCCAGGTTTGAAATTCTGATAATTGAGCTTCGAAATACAGTAATTCGATAGTTGATTTTGAAAACTCAGTAATTTCATTTCTAGTACTTGTTTTGAAAGGAAAATTCTCAAGTACAGGCAATGAGTGGTGAAAAAAAATGGGGATTTTTTCAAAATTCAAACTTTCGACCTGGGTGAAGAAATTAATTGAAGAGAATCAGCAAGAACGAGAAATTTACCACAACACACTACTTTTTTGATTAAAAAAAAACCCTATATCAGGGAAAAACCACAGAGCCGCACTGATTTCACTAAGCTCAAAGGCCCAAAATGAATTACAAAGCCTTTCACAGAAAAATACTATAAGTATCCCTAAAGAATTAGGGTTAGCAACCTCCCAACACAAAAGTAGGGTTTTGCCTGGAGAATGCATGGATTGATTTACAATAACTCCTCGTTCAGGCTCCATAAACTATAACACACTATCCTCAAAAAGGGAGACTTTGTTAGGATACATGTGTTATGCTTATGCTAACTACTCTGTTCGCTTGAAGCAAGAATGGTGTTGAGAAATTGTGCAAAACACGACCCTTTAGTTTGGAAAAGCAGTAACCTGTCGCAATTGATATTGTTTCATCCATCCACAAAAAAACATCAGATTTTAGAGTTCTTACTATAATCTTGGACATAATATAGAGTTGTTGATTAGATCATGTGGTGAATTGGAAATGTCAGGTCTGCTTTATCAAGGTTTTTTGCATGTTCTCATATATTATTTTTCATGTAGTGGTTTAATTCCGTGATTAACTTCAGTGTTGTACATTTCATTTCAGAAGTTAAACAAGGGAGTAATGCTGGTGGTCAATCTTATTCGGGTGATCCGAAACAGGATGAGGATCATCATGACAAGAGGTCAGATGAAGAAGAACATGTTGATGGGGATGGTGAGGACTATTCTGTTGAGGAAAATATTGAAGTAGACTACACTAAACTCACAGGACGGCAGAAAAAGTTGTTTGATCTGAGACTTAAAATGGTATCTCCCTTTCCATCTTAAGATGGTTTCCCTCGTGTGCCATTTGACCTTAATTTCTAATGGTTGTGGCTCTTCGCTTGCAGAATGAGGCAAGAAAGGCAAACCAGAGTGCCATGGTGGCAGAGAAGAAAAGAATTGAAGCTCCACCAGAGACGAGGGGTGTTTCCAAAGAAAAATGGCTCGAGGAGAGGAAGAAAAAAATTGGAAAGCTATTGGATGCAAATGGTTTAGATATGAAAAAGGCGTACATGCTTGATACACAAGAGGTGGCTGAGAAAAAATACAAAAAGTGGGAAAAGGACCCTGCACCTTTTGGTTGGGATGGTAAGCTTAAATCACTTTGTCTTGTTTTTTCCTCATTATGTTTATAGTAATTTTTCTACATCTTCCAACGTCTCCATCATCATCTATGCCTTATCCCAAGTATTGGGGTTGGAAACATGATGACTTGGGATTACCATCTATTAGAGTTACTCCATTTTTTTTTCATGATTCTGTTTTTATTTTTTTATTTTTAAATCTTTTTCATTTATCGCTATTAGCATTCTCATCTCTACTATGTCGATCCATACACATATTATTCCTTTACAGTTTGATTAGAATGAATGGTAATGTGATAAATAATCTCAACTACAGTTGTTTTTTTCTCTTGGGGGTGGGGATGGGGGCAAAGACATGGTGCTTTGGGATTATCTTGTTGTTTGAAGATCTTTCTTATCGGCAAATAATTGATCAACTCTGCAGCAAATTTCTTATTCGGAACATTACTTTACATAGCACCCAATTTTCCCCATTTACTTAATTCCAGCTTGATTATAGGAAAATTTTAAAGTTTTTGGATGGGTTACATGCTATAACTGGCATGCCTTTGCATTTTTAGTTTCTTATAGTTTGTCTAGAGATTCTTTTATTTCTGATCCAAAATCTGATATTCCTGCTAAAACTATTTTATTAATAGAGATAAACCCACAATAAAGTAAAGAGAGGTACAGGTAGGATATGTACAATTCTTAGATGTAAAGCTGACATATAATATTTTCCCTCAACAGTTTTCAACCAGAAAACACTTTACAATGCCTATAAGAAGCGTACAAAGAACATAGAATGCGACATTGAAGAATATAACAGAATGAAAGAAGCTGATCCGGAGTTTTACCGTGAAGCTTCCAGTCTCCAGTATGGGAAGGTATGTTGAGAAACGCTGCTTTATAGATGAGTTGGCTTAAAAAGGTAGACACTAATCACTGGCAGTCTCACCTATCTTTTTCTCTTGTTTGTGCAGGCACCGAAGATCTCGGAGGAGAAGGTTGACAAGATGGTAAAGGAGCTCCAGGACAGGGAAGAAAAGCGGAAGGCATTTAGTAGGAGACGAAAGTTCCATGAAGAGAAGGATATTGACTCGATTAATGATCGTAATGAGCATTTTAACAAGAAAATTGAGAGAGCCTTTGGTAAATACACACTGGAGATCAAAAATAATCTTGAGAGGGGAACTGCTTTGCCAGACTAAGGTATGGTGTATTACTTATTTGTGTAAATCTTTAAATCACTTTGGTACTAAGTTTGATACGAGAATTCCATTTTCATTTCTGCTATTAATGTTGTCGCTTTTGTATGGGAATTATTTGAAATTAGATATGAAAAGTTTTTTTTTTTTTTTTCCAATGAATTCAGAATTTTATGAGTTGCATCTTAATTTAGTCATCAGTGATCCAAGCTAGGAAAAGAAAAAAAGCACTCCTTATCAGATGGATTTTTCTGTTTATTTTTATCATAATGAATTTTTGCTAGGAGATACTCTGGATTAGGTTCACTGAATGTTGGATCAGGACCCACCATGTAGTTAGATGGGGATGGGTGAATAAGTATGAATTTTCATACTGTTCCCTGGGTGGTTCCTAATAGCTGAAAGTTACTTAAAAAGAGTAAGGATGTACTTGACCAAGTGGTGGTCTCCTATGGTTTTATGTGTATGGTTGAGTAGTTATGCAAATATTGGTTAGTCCTCCTTTTGAATCATGATTCTAGGGTTAGGGTTTTATCCTTCTCGGGCTTAGAGCCATAGCTCGGTTGGTTTGACACATTGCACAGCAACTTTGAGGTTGTGGGTTCAAGTCCAGCTTACCCATATATATATTGGTATTATTTGTATGTGTGTACTTCCTGCTTGCCACAATGTTCAATTACTACAATATATTTAAGTTTTTTGTTTACGAAACACGAGAAGCCCAACCCATAATTTGGTGATCAAGATTGACGGCGATTACTCTACTGGGTGTCTGTGACTATCTCAAAAGAAATGCATTACACACCAATACTCAGTCACTCGGAATATAAAAATGCATGATTGTATGCCTAAAATAATACCTATAGCCAAGTAAGATGTATTCAACAAACTTCAATGTCTTCTGAATGAGAAAGTGTAGTCTTGTGGGCAGAAAAGAATATGCTGCGATGGTTGGAAATCTAATATATGCCATTATATGCATAGGACTCGACATAAGTTACAAAGGTGGTAGGTATGCTGGATAGTTTTCAAAAACATGACATAAGAATAAACTTCAATACCACAAGAACAAGAGATGGGATAGAGTTTGATGGGCACAATTGCGCAAAAGAATGCTTGTGGTTGGAAGCATGATGTATGTCATTATATACATTGTACTGGGCATAAGTTACATATTGATAAAGCTTAGCATGTTTCATAAGAACCCTTGGAAAATACATTCGGACTTTGATATCGATTGATAGCTAAGGATTTTTTGTTGTTACATAGGAGAACTGGTAACTTGGAGGTAGTGCTTTAAAGTTCTCAAGACACACTTGAGGCAAGGCTTACCAAGGCATAAGCCTCCACAATTTTATGAAAAACCCCCTGAAAATATATAAAAAAATCGTAAGAAATAGAAAATTATAGAAATGAAGCAACGTTTTTCAAACTTTGGAAATGGTTTTAGCTAATCTTCTTATTTTCTTGTCCCTTCAATAGATAAGTTTTCATCTCCTTTTTAACATCTTTGGATGCATGTGGGCATGGAACAACATTTTTAACTATAGTGTAGCTCTCATGGTCTTACGCTCTTTGATTATTTTGGAATCTTAAAAGGAAATTGTCTCCTTACCCATTGCATAAAGCCCCTTCAATCAAGGTAAGGGAAGAGAGCAAAATTGGTTATATATTCTCTCTTGTTATCGATTTTATATTACTATTTATTCTTAAATGATTGAAATATATTTAAACCCTTTTATCTCCGTCTTATTTTCAGCCATGAATCGTACACCATTAATAGATGCAGTAAAACAAGTATAGGTATATCTCCCTTTTATTTTAAATAGATCAATCCTATAATTTTCTTTTGATGAAATTGTTTCTATTAGATGTTTAAGGTATTGGACATTTGGTATCCGAAACCTTTCAGTTATAATAAATAATTTTTGAAATATTTTATGATGATTTTTTGTTGGAAGGTATTGCACAGTTGGACATTATAATAATAATTATTTTTTAAATATATATTAGGATGAGATTTCTGTTGGAAATTCAATTGTGTTGTGGAGGTTTTGTATTCATACACCATTAGACCCATAATGATCACTCTAAATATTTTTGATTCACCGATCACCAATCAAGTAAGAGGGCCAATCTTTTCATTCTAAATATTGTACATGGGGCTATTTGATTGGTGATGTTTGTATTATAGGCTGATCTAACACACTAAGGTGTTGTTTGTTAAACTGAAAAAAATAAGTGCTGAATAGCATTAAGCGTTGAAATTATAAGCACTGAATTTAAGTGCTGAAAAAGTTGTTTATTTAAATGGCTGAATCAGGTTTGTTACACACTGCTGAAACTGATAAATTACTTTGTTACCCTTACAATCATATTATACATTGTTTGCATGTTTCAAATACTTATTTATTATCAAACATAATAAAATATATTATTTCTTATAAATTAAAATACAATTATTTTTTAAATAATAAATAATACTCAAATCTTCATTTATAAAAAATAATTTCTATTTATAAAAATCCACAAATTTCAAATTAAAAATAATAATGTCATAAAAGTCACCAAAATTTGAATCAACTTTTAAATAACTTAATTTTGGATGAATAATTTCGATGGAAATGAAGGATGTGTAATTATAAAAGCACCCTATGAATTAATAAGGGCAACCCACACTATAGCCATTTTTTTTTATATGGGTTAAAGTTTTTTTATTAAGCAAATTTTTAGTGAGGATGGTCTATATAGTCTAAAGATCATCCTCACCAAAAATCAGTCCATTTTGAAACTTCTAACTTGTCAAAAATAGTTATAAAAAAAAAGGGACGATTTACATTTCTTGAACTTGTTTTGATATGGTTAGAAGTTTCAAGATGTGCTGATTTTTTATGAGGATGATCTCTCTACAATGAGGAGATCATCCTCATCAAAAATCAACTTATTTCAAAACTTTTAACCCATATAAGACAAAATAATTTAGTCATGGTGTGGGTTTATTAATTTGTGAGGTGTTTATATACTTATCAATGGGATATAAGAGGTAATATCCTTTTAAGAATAAGGGCATACTTGTCCATGCTCAAAAAATAAAGGGCATACTTGTTCATGTTGAAAAAAACGAAGTGCTTACCGCTTCAGCATTTTTTTTCAGCATCAAAATAGTGCTGAATTTTTTTCACTTATTTTCAGCAATAAGCGCTGAAAATATAGAGTAAACAAACGCGCTATTTTGATAAAAGTACTGAATTTAATTTTTTTTCAGCAATAAGCGCTGAAAAATAGCGCAAACAAACACCGCCTAAGTAGAGAATATGTAACGTTTACTAAAAATAGTGTTTGAAATTCTCTTTTTTAATTTGGGGAGAATATATAACCAAGTTGACAAATATTGTTTGAAATATTTTCTTAAATTTTGGGGAGAAAACTCAAATAGCACACTAAGGGTTTGTTTGATGGTATAGAAAGTCACTTTTCATGGAATTTGAAATTCACAGAAAAATGGTAATGAAAAATAAGTAGGGTTGAATAATCAATTTCTATCGTTTGATTGCATCTGGACAAAATAAAAGAGGGAAATCTGAGGAAGAAGGAGAGAGAGAAAGAGAGGTGGTTGATGACAACAGGGAGGGAGACGGTCGTGACTATGGTAGTGATGAAGAAGTAGAGAGGAGATTAGGGTTTTAATTTGGGGAAGAAAATTAGGGGTGAATTTTACTACTAATGATAAAATGAAATCCATACTTTATTGGATTATTTTTAGAGACATGGAAAATGATTTTCGACTCAATTTTTCATGGGCAATCAAACACATTAAAGAGAAATTACCTGGTGGACACTAGGAGAATATGTAACCAAGTTGGCAAAATAATTTTTGAATAATTTTCTTAACTTTTGGGAGGAGAAACTTCAAAGCCTTAGGTTAGCCTGACTGACTTAGTAAGATTTTAAATCTTAATAAGAGTTGTTTGCCCACATGGACAATCCAACACCACACCCCTCTAGATTTCATGGACAAACTATGAAAAAGTAAATAAATAGAAAGATCCTTTAGTGCTTGATCCAAGGTGTTTCATAGAAAAACTTAGAAAAAAAAATAAAAAATAAAAAATCCTTTTTGGTGCTTGACCCAAGGTGTTTCATTGAAAAACTTAAAAATAAATAAATAAGTAAAATATTTTTTTGTGCTTGATCCAAGGTGTTGAGAATCGACTACAGTCAAATTTCAAAATTTAAAATTGAAATTCAATGGTGAAAATTAACTTTTTTCTTGATTTTTTGTTATTTTTTGAAGTTTTTAAAATTTTGTGTTTTACATCCTTGTGGCATTGGATCATGTTTTTGGATGCCACAAGGTGATGTGGTATGGAAATTTTCCTTTTGTAGGTAAAAATAAATCACTTCACCCCGTACTTGTATTTCGAAGAGGGTTTCTCTCCCGTTTCTTGCAGAAAGTCTCAAATATAAGAGGATTTCTCAAATTAAAACTCTTCGATGATCAAATTAACAGAAAAATAAGAAGAGTTGAATTAGAGCACAAGACCAAATATCATTTACCTATGTGTTGATACCTGTACTAATAGATTTTCAGAGTTCTTCTCACATAGGTAACTTCCTTATTTAAAAATCTACGCATGTCCCCCAATACTTGTTAGATTAGGATTTTTCCATCTTTATCTTGTTGATTTCGTGACAAATCATAATTCTTTTCTTTTGTTAATCTATTTCTAAATTGGTCTAATAATCTTATTCTAATTGTGATCTTATAGGTCCTAAGAACCTTTCATTTAAGGTCTGTTTTCATTCTCTTAATAATTTTATAATCTTTCTTCAATGAACTAAGCTCTTAGTCATATTGAGTTGAGTGCTTAAGATTCTTACACGCATTACTTAGACTGAGTCTCCTCAAAGAATCAGCTAAGACGAGGAATGAATGTCTCGGCTGAGTGACTCTCCCGCCAAATGGTCCCACTTACTTCGAGGATGAGATATATGTCCTTTCGGCTCAACTTTGCCTAGTCTTAATGACCGCGTGAAGGCATCTTATTAGTCAACGTCATCAAACACAATTATACCTAGGGGTGGCCATGGGCCGAGTCATGTCGTGTTGAGGTAAGAGTATTCTGAAAATTAACCCAACCCTTTTAATAATCGTGTTAAAAACTTAAATCCAAATCCGACACATTTATAAAAAGGTAACCTGACCTGTCTCGTGTAACTTGTTCAATATAATTATAATCTTAAGTAGAAAAAATAAGTTTCATTTCCACTATCAAAAATAAAATATCATTACTAAAAATAAAGTCACATAACCATAAATCGATACCTACTAACATAAATTATCACAAAAATATAAATTAGGTATTTTTTGAAAAAAAAATAATAATAATTCCAAAGGTCCTAGAATTTTGTCCTCTTTATCCTTGTGGTGTTAGATCATCTTGTTGGATGCCAAAAAGTAATGCAGTCAAGGAATTGTTTTAGTAACTTAGTAAGGAATGTGTTTTTCTTTCCCAAACTAAAATCTCAACCCTTAATTAAATATTTTAAAACACTTATTATATTTTATAAAATTTGAAAAAATAACTTGTTATAAAAAAAGTTCTACAAAATAATAGTAAAAATGGGGTAATTTTAAAAGTCATAAATCCATATCTACCAACATAAATTATCACAAAACATAAATTAAGATTTTTCGAGAATTTTTTTTTTCCCAAAGATCTTAGAATTTTGCCCTCTTTGTCTTTGCGGCGTCGCATCATCTTTTTGGATGTCACAAGGTAATGCAGTCAAGAAACTTTTTTGTTTTCCTTTCCCAAACTAAAATCTCAACCTTTAATTAAATATTTTAAAACACCCACTATCTTTTATAAAATTTGAAAGAAAAAAAAGTGTTATGAAAAAGTTCTACAAATTATAGTAAAAGTTGGGAAATTAAAAGAGCTGCCCCCCCCCCCCCCCCTTTGACATATGCCCCCATCACAGAGTCGTAAATCATTTGCCTCAAGATACACAAGAAAAGATTTATAGTTATGTGTATCCTGACGCAAATGATCTCTGGTTCTATGGTGAGGATGTATGTCAGAGGGGGCGTCACAAAATCATTAATCATTTTAAAAATCCTTAACTAATTATTGATTTTGAGATACCTCCTATGGTTCATAATTTAAAATGATAAAATAATGACACAATAATTAAACGTGTCAAAATGGGTTAAGTGGGTTGATGTTCCTAACCTAGACATAGCCCATTTAATAATCGCGTTAAACATATCGACACAATTATGAACCAAACCCAATTAGGCTTAATGGGTCTGTTTAGAGTTGTGTTTGCTTGTCTTATCAAGATTGCCACCCCTAATTATAACCTTACACCTTCCGTAGTAAGGGAAGTTCAAAGGGAAAATTACTTAAAGGATCCTCGCAGAAGGGTTTCTTTCTAAATAGTCCATAAATTTTGCTTAGTAGCTTGACAGGACATTTAATAAACTTTTTTCTTTCTTAATGGTGCCTCGTACTATCGAGTTTATAATTTTTACTGTCGAACTTGACGCTTTTTTATTTATTGTCGAGTTCACAGTTTTTACTATCGAACTCTCCATTATTTACTATCGAGTTCTTTAGTTTTTATTTACTGTTGAACTCGACGTTTTTTCAATTACTATCGAATTCACCGTTTTTTTTAATAACAAGTTGTGAACTCAACACTAATAAAACTCACCCATCACTACAACATTTTTGTTCTACAGCGACGGATTTTTCCGCTGCTAAAAGGTAATTTTTCCGCTGCTAAAAGATATTGCGGCGATGAGCAGCGGAAATAAGATCCGACGCTGTTGCCTCGGTCGCTAAATGTAGCGGCGGAAAATAGGTTCCGCTGTTAAATGTAATATCTTTAACGGCGGATATAAATATCCGCTGCAATAGATCAATTTTTTAATTAATAGAATATTCAACATATAGCGGCGGATCTTAGTATCCGCTGTTATAGATAAAATTTTAAATTAATAGAATATTCAACATATAGCGGCGGATCTTCATATCCGCTGCAATACATCAATTTTAAAATAATAGAATATACAACATATAGAGGCGGATTTTAATATCCGCTGCAATAAGTTACTTAGGAACGGTTAAAAACCGTTCCAAATCTTCATTTAAATATATAAAAAAAAATCTTAGACATCGATTTAAAATCCGATGTCTATAAGATTGATGTTCTAAATCTGAGATTTTAGGCATAGATTACAAACCGATATCTAAACTATATAAAAAAAAAATTAAGTTTTTAAATTTTTTTTTTTCTGCACACCTATTACCAACAGTAGAATAGAACTAGTTGATAGGTTTCATACCCTGTAAAGAATCCATGAATAATTATTATTTAGCTTCAAAATCGAGCTAACTACACATGGAGCAAAAAAATTTTGTAAGATGTTTCATTCATCAAAAGGTAGTTCAAATAGAAATGATGGATACGACAATTCTTTTAACATGGCACATGGGATGAAAAAGTTAAAAATGAAACAAAAAAGCAGTAAACAAGGCAAAATATCGGTGCATGATAATATAATGGGTTGAGCACAAAAGAGAGTGAGAAAGATATTTACAAACTTAACGAAAAAAGAGTATAATGTTTCTTCAATAAAAATATCATTTCTGTCTCATTAGAAAGTTAAGAGTATAAAAGTTTTGATGATTAAAATAGAATTCAAGCTAAATAGTGGCTCGGTGGATAGAACAGTTTAAACATTTTATATATATATCAAACTATTAATGCATGGAGCAACTAATTAAGATCTGTCATTAACCAATATGAACTTCAAATAGAATTGGAGCTAAACAATCTTGGTGGACAACACATTAAGATAATTGTAACACAAGTCATCTAGGGTGCAACTCAGGTTGTGAACTGATCAAGTAATCTGACATCAAAGCACATGGAATCACCAAAGAGAGAGAGAAAGCAACATAATCACGAGGACTCCTTAAGAGAGCAGATATTGCATTAAACAATATTTCAAAGGAATTGAAGAATTATCTAGGTGGTCAAATAAGTGAGATGCATTTTCAAAAATAGAGTGAAGAGATAGAGAAGAATGACATGATTAAAGCATTTTCATAAATATATCACATATTTGCATCACCGATGCAGTACAAATGAGGAACCTACATATTAAAGCACCATATCAGTAATTGTTGGAAACAGATATCAAAAACTGCAAACTCATTAAGAAAATTTATCACAGACCATATTGCCATCTTTATCAGTTATTTGCATCCGCTCATCAACAGGAACAAAACCCCATTGTGCAACACTAATTTTTCTAGTAACAAACATTCAGAAACATGTGGATACTACCAAACAATGATATAATCTGTATGAAATGATATTAAACAAAATCGGCAACAATGATCAACGATAAGAGAATAATGCAGATAGAGACAGAACAGGCATAAGAGAATGATTGCTTTCTAAATGTGTTTTATGTGCATATATTATTAAATTGGATAGGGGTTTACAACTTTGCTTTCCCCAATAGTCTTGCTCTCAGCTCCTCTATAACAACATTAATGAACTCTTTAGTACTCAAATATTGGTCCCTGGTAACCCTGCATAAAAAAAAGGAAAATATTATCAAAATCATAGTTGATAAAGTAAAAGAAAAAAATCATAGTTAAAGAAGTGTGACCATAGTTAAAGATTAAATCATAGTTACCTTGCCCCATGAACCAACACATCTTTTAAAGAAAGGGGGCAAATAGCCTACTTTTGAGTTCCAGAGCTTTTAAGGGGAAGAAGTAGCCATGGATCCTGACTAGGGAGTGTGCATAGTGTATTTTCTAGGTGTAAACTTAGAAATCAATGTAGAAACAAGCACTTATTTCTGTTGGTTATTGTTGGTGGCTGAATTCAGTGTCTTAGTTATAAAAACCTTAAAAAATGCATAGGTGACTGATTCCATCATAATGGCAATTGTATAAGTGAAAAATTTATACTAAGTACAAAAATATATTAAGTGACAATAGAAAATGACAAGTTCTACCACTTACCCTCAACCTATGGCAGGGTCATCTGTTTTAGTTTTCCCTCTAAATCACCATAGATCTGCAACAAGGACTACAACTTTAAAAGTGGATCACATAGCATACTTATGATCATGTTCAATTTATGCAAGCTCACATATCACTTGACAAATGGTGTGTTTATGCACACAATATATGTGCACACACGCACGTACACATCAAATCACTTTGTTCAAGACTCTATCAGGTGTCAATGCATCCTAAAGATATATCTAATGATCAATACACACCCATGTCCTAAGTAACTTCGAGCTTAGGCTTGAGCATCTAAGTCAATAATACATTACTTGTTTACATTTGACTAAAACTTATCTTTCATTGATCATTGTTTTTGACAAATGGAACATTGGTTATGCTGAACCTTTTCATAAGAAAAATGTTAATATTATCCCATTAGCCGATTACCAACAAAAATTAAAACTGACTATGCTACATCAATGTCTACCTATTTGACCCGAACTAATAGAAACATAAACCATCTTACATAATAGGTCCTATGCTCTGGTTACATCGATAAGGTGAGCTTTCTTCTGCTTTAGTCCCTTCATCTTTCTAATCTATAAAACCACAAATGGGGATGTAAAATATAAATATGGTCATCTCAATATGTAAAAGAGACTAAATAAGCTCAAGAAGAGAAGGAATACCTGGGTATGAGCCAAAAGACGAATTACAGAACAGTACTTCAGTTTCTTCAGTTAGGACTAAATATCTTTCTTCCCTTCTTCAGTTTCATATTTCTTTGAATACTTGGTGAATGCCTTCTTCTTCAACTTACACCAGTCCTTGTAAAATCTCCTCTTCACTTCCTCATTAAGATGTTGAGCCCAAACAGTGTTCAAAGAACGAAGGCCACAAGGAGTTTTCACATAACCAACAACTCCAACGATGATCATAAGTGGTGTCTCTATTATAGTCACTGCCTCACGTGTTTCTTTCTTGTGAAGCTCTGTGTTAAAAGAAAGGAATTTGTAAGTACAACATAGTAAGTAGTACATGAACATAATTTAGAAAGATATATTATAAAATTCAAGAGCATCATCAGCGTCAGAATGAGTGGGTCTTGGATCAAGAATGACTATAAATGAGAAAAGGCTCACTAGATCCAGGTTTATCAACATCTCTCACAATGTGAGTCAACCTGTATCCCATAAATGCAGTCAATCTACAAGGTTTTGTTGGGTCATCCTTAGGAAAGGCCCTCACTGCATGAATCCCATTGAGCGAGGAGTTAGAAAGTAAAAAGTGGCAACCTTGTCATAAAACAATAAACAATAGATCTAGAATCTGTAGAAAATGTCCTTGTCACTGTTATACTATTCGTGAATACCCTGAATATTATCAATTAAAAGCATAGAAAGGGCCACAACCACAAAGATTTCCTTGTAAAATTTACAATATTTTCAAGCAACCATGTTGCGACTCCATGTGCCTCTTTCGTTCAGAATTTTACATAAGACAAAACTTCCCAGAAGTTAGGTGATATATGATAAAAATTATTCCATTAGAAAGTTCTCTGAGATCTTTACAATGATCCACATGATAAATATGTTTTTTCAAAAGTTATCTTCTTATTTTAAATATAAAATTGTTATGAATCTTTTCCAACATCACGCTTTGAAACTTGACTTCTAAAAATTATTTTACAACCAACAATGGTTCGTGCATGATGTTTTATTATGACCAACTAAGAGATAGTGTAGGAGCAGTTTGGAAAAATGTGAAAAATATGAATGGCTAAAGGGCCATTTTCTATGCCACTACAACATGAACGGAAATTACCCAAAAAGAAGTTATACGATTATGAGATATGATAAAAGAATGCGTGGAAATGGTTATTAAATCCTAGGAGACTGAAAAAAGAGAAATTAATTTGAAAACAAGCATAAAAAAATAAAAATAAAAATAAAAATAAAAAACCAAATATTTTATAGAGAAAAGGATGTACCTCCATAATAAGCTGCAGCACAACCACTATAATAAGGTGTTATTGCACCAAAAAGACATGAATTGAACACCACTGTTAGTGCTGCCAATACACCAGGCACACCAGAAGCCAAGTGCATGGCAAGAAATGAAAAGTACAAGGCTCCAATATGAGCTGCCTGACGAGCAAATATATAGTGGATGAAGAAATAAACTGCGTGAAGAACAACAAATGCTGCTGGCCAGCTCAATGAGAAAGATTGGAGGCCCTTGGCCACACACACTATGTGAAAAAAGCCCATATTTGACGATCTTAGCCCAACCATATAATGCATAACTAAAAGAAAGAGTAAAAGGGACAGTTTTATACGATGCCTTAAATCTTTTATTCAAAACGTACCTATGACACTAAGCCACATTTGAACAAGAACTAGACTCCATAGTGCAAATGAAATTGGAGTTAACATTTATAGAGAGAAAGCACATTTCCCCTATAACAGGGCAAACTGTATTTTAAGACCTCCATATGAATTTCAAATAGAAAATGGGTATAGCCATGCAAATGAATTCAAATCACAGTTGGGGCTCATTAAAAAATAACATCAGCCATATTTCATGTTCCATCCTAATGGGCCCTAAATAAAGTTTGCTAGAAGCCAAAGAGGAACACATAACCAGAGAATTATAAGCTCAAAGATGAAAGACCTCTAGTTATGTTTTTAGAAATAAACTCCACTAGGGGAAAATAAATATTCACACCAATTGGAAGAAGAAATGGCATACATATAATGTTTGACCACATACATTTACCTCATCCACACAGAAATGTGATGGTTCCTTTGCCAGTTCAAGGACACTTTTAGTGCAATTGAAAGGTCGAACTTCAATGGCACGATGGAAGGCAAGAAGGCATGCAGTATGAAGAGGCACTGGCCATGGACTCGATTAGGAGTTGATAACCTTCGGGGACTGTAGTCTGCAGCCTCACACACTCCGCTAATGCAGAACATCAGCAATGAAAATCTAAAATCCGCTTTACGAATGTAAGAATACCGATCAAAAGTATCATGTCAGACACCTTGTATCCATGTCAAGCACCAAGAAATGTGCTCATAGCAAAGAAATGAAGATGATAACTTTAGAAAAGAGTGTGTAATCAAGAATCCACAAACTATTGAGTGAAAGGCATAAGCAGGTCATAATATAATGCCCACCAAACACATAAGCAGTCCATAAAATACCCTCAATTAAAAACAATACATTTGGTATTTCAGAACCATGGCAATGATAAAACTAAGCAATTTTGGATGATGGGGTCTTGTTCAAGTATCCACTGAATGAAAGGAAGCTAACTGAAAACATAAAATAAAATAAAAGAATTAATCTCATTTAGACAGCAATATAAGGTTTCTATTTCACAAACATTTCGATAAGTAGTAGTACCTAATAAGGAACTCCATGAAGCTATCTATGGCTTGGCACCTCTATTATAGATACCCACATACTTCTCACAGTTGAAGGAATTTTATGAAAATTTAAGAAATTTTTAGCTATATGTTATTAGATCTTGTGAAGACACTATGAAAGACGTTACACAGTTATATGTCACCCCTTCATTAATGACAGTCCTTCATATATGGAAATGGAACGGATTGTACAACTATGCATACACACACACATGAACACATACTATGTTATTGCATATATGCTCCAGCATTAGATTTCCCCATCTATTACCCCTATTTTAAAATAAGAGTAAAAAAAGATAAACAAAATTGCAATGAAAAGAAAGCACACCTTGCCAGACATCATATCAAAGGAGACAATATGGGAGACAGTTTCTTGGGAGAATATAATAGGTGCATATTCATAGTGGATGGGTGAAGGATCCAACTTCTCAAGAATGTAATCTTGAACTGGGGATTGGTCCTCTGTCTTCATTTTCTTTATTGTCCATTTGTGCAGCTTCTCAAATTGCTCTCTCAGAATGCAGAGCTTTCAAAGCGTAAGCAACTCCACTAGTTAGTGGCCTTTCAAAACCTGTTCTTTCTATATACGCTGCAAAAGTTTTTTGTGGAAAAGAGAGAGTCAACATCATAATTCCTACAATACAATATTGAAACCAAAGACATGCCAACCTCGATCCTCATCTATGTAATTACGTGCAAAGGGTATTACCTAATGCTTCATGACTCTTATCAATTAATTTTATTGGGTCTTCATGATTCCTACCTAAAAGATCTGAAAAATGAATGAAACCAAAATTTGGGTTAAAAGATAGAATAACCTGATTAATTGTAGAAGGTTGAGATGAGAATGACCAAGGCATGGACAAGGTTTATGCTTACATTGAACTGATCTTGCAACATCCGGGCCCTCTCATCACACATGTTGGCAAGCATCTCTGTCATCTACAAAATTGTACTCTTGTTTATGAATCAAAATAACCATATGGACCCAATCACCCCAGACAAAAGAAACAGAAATAGTAGTTTTTTCCTCCACTTCCCGCTTCCTTTAGAAGAGCTTTGAGACTGTTGTTACTGCTTCTGCAACGGCTGCAGCTGTAATGTTTAAAAAAAAAAAATCTTGACTCAAGTCAAGTCAACTAATGTTGACTCAAGTCAAGTCAAGTCAATTATTGTTGACTAGTCAAACAACTTTGACTAAGTCAAATTGACTAAGATATTTTTAAGAAATTCTAAAAGAATTAGAATTTTGTAATATCTAGATATTTTTTTTAAAATATCAAATAAAGATATTAGCTGATTTTTTAGTTGTTGTTTTATTTTCTTTACACAAAGAAAGAAGAGAAAAGTAAGAAGAAAAGAAGGAAGAGAAAGAAAGAAGAAGAGAAAGAAAAGAAGGAAATGAAAAGAAATAAGGTAGGCCCTTACAACTATTTATAATGGTTTTAGTAAAATATATGTATGTATATATATATGTATATTGCTGATTTTATAGTTATAAAAATTGAATTTGTTTTGTTTTTTTTTTTTTAAAACAATTTTGATTTAGAAATTTTAAAGTTAAAGTTGTTTTGTAAATTTTTAACAACATGCATATTCTTTATACATATTTATATTATTGTTTTTATAATTTTAAAGCATGCTAGTATTTGTTATTTTGTTTAAAAAAGAATTATTACATGTTAGAAATTGATTTATACATGTTTATATGTAATTATACATACTAACAACAAAATACAGCAACTATGAAAGTTGCTATTTTTGTATTAAATTGACACCATGATTGTTGGATAGAATATAATAAAAAAAATGGTTGCTTTATACGTACGTTATACGTGTTTATACGTACGTTATACGTATTTATACGTATTAAATATAAAATACAGCAACTATAAAAGTTGCTGTTTTTATATAATATATTACTATGTTTACTTTAGTTTCATGCTAAAAAAATATTTGTTAATTTATACGTATTTTATAAGTACTTAATACGTATTTATACGTATTTTGTACTTGTCAAAAAGAAAATACAGCAACTATATAAGTTGCTGTTTTTTTTTTTACACAATACATATTTTGTTCACATTTTTATAAACATACATGATTTTTGAATAAGTTAAACTGGTGGACAGTTTACTTTAATCATTTTAGTGATAGATTTCCAAGAAATGTTTCTAATTAAAAGTTGGGTAGAAAAGTAATTTATTAAAATAAATATGAGAACGAGTTCTCAATTGAATGTCGTGCTTTTAAAATATCCAGTTAGTGAGATGCTTCGGCGTATGCCGTATAAGACACGAAAAGGAGAGAAAATATGAAGTGATGCTTCAGTCATAGACTGTGTAAGACACGAATGGGTGAAATACTTCGACTAGGGTCGTGTAAGACACGAAAGAAAGAAAAAAAAGAAAAGAGAGATAAGACTGTACATTTAAGAGTGGACTTGGTATTTAAAACACGTGTATGTTTTATTTTTCATTACATTTTGAAAAGAAAATAAATACTTATATGTAGTATTTTAGTGATTTATTAAAGAGATTGTGAAAACCTATAAAGAATAACATGTTGTGATACTTCCGGAATGACGTGTTATTCTAAGATAACAGTTACGTTGTTTGAGTTCTTATGTATTATGGGATGCATAAGAACACAACATCACAACAGGAATCCGGGAATTTCTTTTCTATCTTTAATAGAGAACAAGATGTAGATAGTTGTATGATTGATAGAGAATATCGAGGATCACATGCACGCCAGATTGGCATAGATGAAGATGGCTAGTTAATGATCATTAATAGTCTAGAGTAGTCAAGAAAGAATGACCTACTTGATTTGGCCCGTTTCTTAAGGCTTTGGTCAACGGCCAACCTGAGCCGGAAAACAGTTACCCAAATTATGGCAGAGGCTGGCCATAGAATCATGAACTAACGGTGGGGTTCCACACTGGTGAAGTATTGGAATAATCGTATTTTGACTGAGATGTTCACATCAGTCGTGACCCTCAACTCTCTATTATAGTACTTTATTATTTGATGTTATATTATGAACAATTATTTTCTTCAGATTTTTAAGTATTTTAATTTCCTACTAAGTTTTATGACATCGGAGTTCAATTATTTTTAATTGTGTTGAATATCAAATATGCATGATTTATGAATTCTTAGAATGTTTAAACTGCATATAGGATGCTGTTATTTAGAATTGTAAGATTCCCCTATTGGGTAACTCCCCTGTTACTCACCCCTACGACATCACAAATTTCAGGCGCACCTGGTTTAGGTGATCCTTCCGAGGAGGCTCAGTGCCAGGGCCTTATAGATGATCAGTCCAAGCTTCCAGGAGTGGAGCATGGGTATTACTAGTAATAAGTCTTAAACTAGAGTTAGGTTTAAGTATTTAGCTATCGTTTTTTGTTATGTAATTATGAACACCATAGTATGACATTACTGTTTTATGTATATATGTCAAGTGTTTCTGATGTTTGAGGATACGTGTCTGTTCTGTTGAGCAATGATCAGGTATGACATATAGTTATATTATTTGTCATTTAAGTTTATGTATTGATTATCATGACATGGGTTTTATATCATGCCTCGGGATTCAACTTGGGAATCATGGGGATTCGGGTTGAGTTTTTGGGGCGTGACAGCAGCTGAGTTTATGGTTGCTTCTGAACCTGCTTCCACTTTTAGATCAATCCACGAACTTTCACGAAAACTAGAGACTTTCTAGCTCACTATCATACCGATTAGGACACACCAACATATCTTCAACAAACAGATTGGGAAACTCACACAATGTTGTTCTTTGCAGTTTCCGAGCACTCTCATTTGCAAGACATTCTGATCAAAGAAAAAATAACCAAATAGACACTAAAAAAACTGAAATGTTTCACCAAATGTATGTGTTGAAAACACGAAAGTATCATAAAAAATTCTTAGATTTTAATGTTTCCCACGTTAAAGAAAATTAACATGATAGTACACAAAGCAAACCATCCAAAAACAAACATAAAAACAAAATACATAGAATAAACACACATTTACCTTTTCACATGTATGCACATCAGTTAAAAAAGATATGTTATCTTGAGATAAAATAATGAAGCAACGTCATGGCTGGTGGATCAGGTTTCTCGATAATGTTCTCGTCTTGAGTCGGACATTGGTCCAAGTCTTCTATGTTTTCTGTTTCCCACCTATGATGCTTTTGAAATTTCTCTCTCTCAGATGACCTTACTTACAAAGCATAGGCAATTTTATCTTGGTGTGGTATATAGAGTCCTGATCTCTGCATACATTCCAAGAGTGCTTACTGTGAAAAAGCGATATGAAATGGTCAGCAAGGATGACAAGAGTACATAATAACAACATGATCAATCCAAAACCCTCAAATAATTGATAACAGTGCATCGACATGAGGGATTTTCTAATAATTTGTTTATCTTCTTTCTTGTATGGTGAGTTGAAATTAAACTCATGACCTCAAGGTTCCATTGAAGAGTTTCATCAAGTTGTGTTACAGGTGTAACACATTTAATAGGTAAGTAAATTTAAACCCTCAACTGTTAATGAAGTTGAAAATTTATAATTTTATATAGAAATCTCTTAAATACTACAATACTAGCAAATAACTACAAGAAGACAAATAAAATTTTTGAGCATATAATACTTTTTTATAGGTGCACATTTAAGCATGTATGCTATAGTTTCTCTAATCACCCATTTTATTTTAATCTTGGAACATAGTTGAATTTGACACCATTTAAGTAATTTATTTGGAAAGTCTCTTCCTATGTTTATGCGTGAATGCTCGATGATGGATTGAAACAATCACTTAAAAAAGATCAGAACATTTTAACAAACTCTTAAAAAAGATCTGACATCCGTCACACAGCATTTCAAAAGCATCTCTCCATCTTAGTCACCAAGTTTTAACTTCAAGGAGGCTCATTTCCTTCCCCATATTCCCACCAACTACGTACTAGGTACTCTAATTCTCAGGGTCAAAAATGACAATATGAAGTTTCTACCTCTTTTCTTTGTTCATCATCATGACTATCATGGTACAGCCTCAATGGCTAACTTGCCCAACACAAAACAATATCATATTGTTTCCTGATATTCCTATTTTTTTCTTATATCAAAATCATTTTTCGATAACCTTATTCTCAATGATGTCAACACATTGTCCTTCACTCTTCCCCTATTTTGCATACCTTTTTAGCATTTTTATACCTTTTGAAGTTTTTCTCAATCTATTCATTTGTTAATTCTTTCTCACCTCCTCTAGTCCTTCACTTCACCCCTATTTTTGCCTCCCTTTTTAGCATTTTTACACCTTTTTGAAGTTTTTCTCAATCTATTCTGTTGTTAAACAATTTTCTCACCTCCTCTAGTCCTTCACTTTACCCTTCTTTTGGACTTGACAGCTTTTTGAACATCATCATTCCACCAAAAAGCTTCCCTATGTTAAGTGACTTCCCCCTTTGATTCACCAAAAATCTATTTCTTTTTTCCAATATATTTGGCTACTCTATCCTACATATCATACAAAATAAAAAAATCAATAGGACTAGCACAACCCATATATGAATTTTCCACACCTAGAGACAAAATCATAAAAATGGATACCATAAATATAGAGATTGATGGATGACCAACAAATACAAAGGTATCTTGGCCTTCTACGCCATAGAGTTGAACAAATTCTTTACTCTCTTAAAAACAACACTTTTTTTTTTGTACAAATCACCACGAAAGCAAGAAAGGTGAGTATGTATTCTTTAAGCCCTGATAAGTAATAACACAAACAAGCATGTCCAAAAGGTTTAAAAATATGACTAACTTTCTTAAATATTTTCATATAACATAAATACACTAAATTTTATATAGTTAATCATTTCCTTTTTTCGAGTAAAGCTGTATCAGGCACCCCATATTCGTATATATACCTATAAAAGTTTCCCAAGTTAGATAAATGGCAATGAAAAACTGACTATTTTAAAAGATGAGTACATTCATATCTGATATAAAAAAGAAAAAAGTAGAAGACAATCAGTGTAGAATTTTCACGAGGCAAATCCATAGGAAGAATTACTTTGATTCCAATATTGGAGAATACTTATAAATAAATAGAAAAATGGAAATAGAGTTTGGTCTCCAAAAGCAAAAATGAGATGTTCCACTCTTTCAAACCCAACAAAAAATCAACCTGATTGGTGTGTTACAATGTTAGATTTCACTACCAAAAAAATGCTACAATCAGACAGATAACGTTAGCAGATGAAAATGCTCAAATCCAATGGTTCTAAACAACCAATAAGTCTAACTTTTGTGCATAGTTCCAATAAGGGGTGTTCCAAATATTAATATGGTAGTGAGTTTGAAAATATTTTGACACTCAAAAAACCTTGAAAACTCCTTCGCAATCTCAAAAATTAGATCTATAATCCTCCATTGGAGCCATAAAGAGCAACAACAATCCAACACAAATTCAAATAATTAATAATAATAATATAAAAAAAAAGAAATGGGTTTAACAAATCACAATTACATGAAGAAATCCAAATAAGAAATCGATGGAACTCTAGGGTTTGAAATTTGTGTCGTCTTTACGGATTGAATCCATGGGTGTTGAAGGATCGGATATAAATCGATGGGTTGTAGAGTACCAATTGCAAAAAATGAAAGATCGAAACGAGAGAGAGAGAAAGAGAGAGAGAGAGAGCTTACCAGATGCTGCAATCCAGCTTGTAGAAGTAATCGTGAGCACCAACAGCAGAGAGAAAACGAGAGTGAGTAATAGAGACGAAGTAACAAAGGGAAAAATGAGAGGGAAGAGGGAAAATGATTTTCGCGCCTCGTTCTTTCCTCGCTCAAATTTATTTTTCCCGCAAGATTTATACAGACGGATGGTTTTCTCTGCTGCCATTTGTAGATAAACGGACGGATCCTCTGTTAAATTTCTTTTTCCCTCAATTTTTTTACAGACGGATAGGTTTCTCCGCTGCCATTTGTAAATAAATGGAATTTTTTTCAATATGAATAGGACTCTGTTGTGGCGGAACCATTTATCCGCTGCCATTTCTTCTTAAATGAAATTGGTTTTCATATATGAATGGGTCTTTATCGCGGCGGAACCAATCATCCGCTGCCATTTGTAAAAATTTCAATATAAATGGATCTCTATCGCGGCAGAACTAATTATCCGCTGCCAAAAACATGAAAATGTTGTAGTTATTGCTGCGGAAAATATAATCCGCTATTATATTAAGTTAAAAAAAAATGAAAAAACTCACTAAACAAAGTTTTGAATGAAAAAAAAAAAAAAATCAATTTTTTAGTGGCGGATATATGTTTCCGCTACTATATGTATGTGAATTGAATTTTTTTCGTATGCGCGGCTCCTATAGAGGCGGATAAAATTATCCGCTGCAAAAAAGAACTTATATAGTGGCGGATAAAATTATCCGCTGCAACAAAGGTACATATAGCGTCGGATAAAATTATCCGCTGTAGATCAAAAATGTTGTAGTGCATTTTCAATTTTTGAGCTTTTCCAAATAAAATACATGGAAAAACTTTAGATATCAACTTGTTTAATTGATTTCAACTCAAAAGAACTGTTATTGATGGATTTTCATAAAAAAAATTAAGAAAAAAAAGTGAAAAATCCTGATTTTTTACATACATCTTTTAAATGTTTGAAAAAATTCTTGAAATGGTTTCTTCTTCTTTCTTAAATCCTTTTTGTTGGAATGGAGACTCCAAAACTCGATTGAAATGTCAAAAATTCAATTTTTAGATGAAAACGATGACTTCAAACGGTTAGAGCCTTCAATCGTGAGAAATGTGGGAGATGAGGTCAAGGGACCATTAGAAAGAAAAAGTTTACTAAATATCCCGCCAAACAACCACTGAAAACTTATGAACTATTTAGAAAGAAGTCCCTCCGTGAGGGTCTTTTAAGTAAGTTTCCCAAGTTCAAATAGCTATTAGATCGGTTTGTCTTAAAGTGATTTTTTTCTTATTTTCTTATTATCTTAATTTTTTTTTTTTGGTATAAAGAGTATCTAGGGCAGCTTGTGCAAACCGACTATTCCCTTCTCCCCGAACAAGGCTCATTGAAAAGGCTTTTTAATCCTTATGTTCGTGGCCACTAATATTAGCAACCGGTGGGATTCGAACTTGAGACCATAAGGCTTTTGACTTTTAGGACTTTGACGCTATTAAAGCCTAAAGGTGCCAAATTTCTGTCTCATTTTTTAACAAACGTCCATGTGTCATAACTTATAAGGTTTTCTTTTTGTACAAATGGATGTGTTTTAAGGGCTTTTTAGTAATTTTTTATATTAATTAATGTGATTTTAAATATAATATAAAAAAATAATTAATTAAGGTGATTATAACGAGGTGAGAATATGATTTGAAGTAATTTTATTGATTTTGGATGAAAATAACCCTAATGTATTAAGTTTTTAATACAAAGGTGAAGGCATCTTTGACCTTTCAAATTTTAGCATAGAACCACTTCTACTCCACCTTCTCATTATAATAGTAAAGATACAATGTATTTAATAAGGCTAATGATAATCTAACTTGAAAATTTTCACTCGGTCGATGCTCGTTTGAGGTGATAAGTGCATAGAATCGTAGATCTTTTCCTTTGTGGATCTCGAAGAAAAAGATTCATGGTTATGCGCACTTGCCACGTTGACCAAGTGCAGACCGAGTGAAAACTTTTGAGTCGAATGTCACCACTCATTTAATAAAACTTCATTTCATATATTAAGTGATTGGTTTCAATGCTTGGAAAAAGTCTATCAATTTGAAAAGTCAAGAGATTCAGGTGTGAACATGGACATGATCAGCATGTGTTGACCTCAGGCGACAACCTTGCTAAGATTCCGTTTGATCATCTGACCATCACATCATAGACACAAAACTAATAAAAAAATATGAAACTGCTATTGGCACCCAACTTGTACTTATTGCATCCCAATTAAAAATGAGTTAGTTTAATTTCACACTTACTTAGGGTCCTTGGGTTCATTTCTTGGCATTTTAAAACATGATCCTATGATTCATGGTTGTAGAGGATGAAATTTTATAAATTTTGAAAAAAAAAAAAAAATTTAATGTTATCTTTCATCATAGAATTTCATGTTTTTATTTTTGGGAATTATGTGGAAGTTCAGTAGTCATCCATTTCCAAACCTTGGATTTAGTTCAAAATAAATTATTTTTTGATTTTTTTCATTTTTAGATATGAGTTTTTCGATGAAGCTTAAAGAGTTGTGGACGTGGTGTTGGATTTTTGATGTGGTAATCCATTTTTGAGCAAAATGATCCTTAGAAAGGAAAGGGTTTAACATTAAAAATAAGAAAAATAAGTAAAAGTTGGGGTTCCAATAAAAATTCTCTTATTTTTCTCTTAGATTTTTATGTTTTGGGTTTAGGATTTTATTTGAGCCTTGATCATAATTGTAAATAACTACTGGAATTGTTTGAGTGTTATATAATGTTTTGTAATGTTGAGATTCTAATCTGAGCCAAACCTATATAATGTTTGAAGATTGTGTGTTAATCTTTACTTTGAGGTGTGATTAATAATTTAAGACATTAGGTTGTAATAAGTGAAAGTTGGGTGCCAATGGCAACTTTCTAAACCTAACCTTCAAATTTTGAGGCTTTTTTATGAAGCATTTGGGTCAATGATCATTAAATGAGATTTCATTCTAGGTTCATTTATTAATAAAATGATAGGAAGGTACAATTCTCTTAAATCATTCAAGATCGATGCAAATGTGTTTGACTGAAACAACTTTAATAAAAGGACATTTAATAAAATAAAAATTCCATAGGTTTACGGAAATGGAAAAAAAAACAGGTCACTTTTTTCTTTATATACTAAAAATAGGGCTTTTTGGTACAGTAACTCATGTTACCCCTAATTTCTTTAATAAATCTTTGAAAAATAATATTTTAAATTGTAACTTTCACATTTTCAACATTTTGTATTCTATATATAGGGGCCAATGCATGGGACATATGTAAACCATATGTAAAAACAATGATTTTTCAAAATATGGGTTAGATCTTTTGGATTGAGCTGATTATTTGCGATGATGGTCACTATGATGAGAAGATCATCCTTACAAAAAAACAGCTCAATCTGAAGTTTTTAAATCCATTAAGAGTGATTTACAAATTATTGACAAAAAATAACGGTCCACATTCTAAACCACTTTTAATAGGGTTAGAAGTTTCAGATTGGACTGATTTTTTTTTTTTCCGGATGATCATCCCATCATAGAGATCATCCTAACAAAAAATCAGCTCAATCTGAACATATTTTGAAAATTTATAAATATTACATTGTTTTTACATATGTCCCTTGATCCGTTCTCATATATGTATAGTATGTCAAATCACAAATATGTTGTTGGGGCTCTTGCGCCACACGCGATCATGTGACTCTTTGAAAAAAAGTTGTTGCTTTGTTGGTATATAGACCGACTAATAGAATAGTATGGGAAATCTAAGAAAGAGGAGTAGACAATCTGGGAGGTACTGGTCCGGCCCGGCGCACAAAGCAGGAGGAAATCGATACCCCGCGAGGCTTGCGAAGTCGGCACAAGAAGTAGGAGGATCTAAAGTAGAGGTAGCAGTTGCGGGATGAAGAACTCATCGAACACTATCTACGTCCAAAGATCGCAGGGATCCATCAGGACAGGGAAGTCATCAGAGAACTCCAGATCTGCAACTATGAACCTTGGGAATTGCCAGCACATTCGATTATTCGGTCCGACGATTCAGAGTGGTTCTTCTTTCACCCTTATGAGAGAAAGTACCATGGCAGCTCACGGATCAATAGAATAGGTTTTCGACTGTTGATCCAATAGGCCTTAAAGAGAGAATAGGGGTGAGAGCGAGATGTTCAGGATTTCTATCTTCATCCCCAAGTGTCTCTCATTGATGAAGGGAGATATATTCATCCAGCAAACTCTTAGTTTGCTTATGTTAATTGACCCATCGAACACCTTCTATTGAAGATAAATAGATGTATATATAGGGTGAGGATCCGTAGACACATAAAGCTACAGCGTATTTTGTCTTATATGGGTAAAAAGGTTCGGAATAGGTTGATTTTTTGCGGGGATGATCTCTATGGTGAGGATATCATCATTGCTAAAAATCAGCCCATTTTGAAACTTCTAACTCCATGTTTATAAGTTGAAGAATTTTAGATAATCCATTTTTTGTAAACCACTTTTGATGGGGTTAGAAGTTTTGGAATGGGCTGATTTTTTGCAAGGATGATCCTTTCACCATAGAGATCATCCTCACAAAAAAATCAGCCCATTCCGAACCTTTTTACCTATGTAAGACAAAAGATGTTGTAGCTTTATGTGCATACGGATCCATATATATATATATATATATATTATATATATATATATAGAGAGAGAGAGAGAGAGAGAGAGAGAGAGAGAGAGAGAGTCATTCTCTACCAAATAGGCTCTAGATTTGAAGGACTATAATGAACCTTTTAGATGTATGCACTATCGCGTTCGATTCCTGATCTATTGAAGATTTCCACCAAAGATAATTAATTTCTTTTTTGTTCTTATAATTTTTTAAAATCATTTATATATTCTTATAATCTTGATACATTTCTCGTCCATAGTTATCTAAATGAAAACTAGTAATAATTTTTTTTTTTTTTTTGATTTCATGGAATTTTTAAGATTTTATTTATAAAACTTACCCAATGTCAAACCTTGACGCTAGAATGTATTATAGAGTCAAAACTCAACGGTACTTATTGTTGAGGTTCAACGCGATAAACATTTTTCACTTACAGAAAATCTTGTTGGATAATTTCGTCGAGATTTGTCAATAAGTATTGGTGAGCCTTGACACTATAATACATTCTAGTGTCGAAGTTCGACACTGGATAATGAAATCGTAAAAATTTCGTAAAATCACTTTTTTTACTATCATTTTTCATTTTTATAACTATGGAAGATCATAAGAATATATACATGATTTAAAAAAAAAAATAAAGAAATAAAGGAGAACTACAAGAATCACTATCGTTTCTCAAATCGGATGCCTCTTTGGTGAACTCCAACGATTTTTTTTGTAGAGAAAACAAATCTCTCTCTATTTTGATGGTATAAAATGTTAAGAGAGAGAAAGTTATAATTTAGAAGATTATTCTTAAGGATTTATTAGAGAAATTTTAGGTGAGGGTATTTCTTTCCAAAAACATGAATGACGGTAGCAAATAGTCTTATTTTGAGTATTAAAAAAAATTATTCTTTTTTTCCATTGCTGTAAACCTATAAAATTTTTATGCAAAATGTCCATAAAATTGAAAATTCTGAAGTTCAATGACATTAGATGCTTTGTGTCAAACAAACAATTGAATTGTAAAAATATTCTTACAAATTCCATACATAACGGATCATGGAATATCTATATTTTCTCTTCCATCTGAGCTGTAAACTGAAGTCCTAATATATCTCCTTATATTTTCAGAGTCAGGTTGCAAACTTTTTTATTGGACATTTATGTCCTGTATTAGGGAGGGGAGGGGTGTAAAAAGAAAGCTTCTATTAACATACCAATATTTACTTATAACATGCCAATCAATATGTAAAAGTTGTAAGTAGATAATTATTGTAAGTAAAGTTGGTGTGCCAATAGAACCCATCATTTTTTTATCCAAAATTTTCATAATTTTTTTTTTTTACTTTTCCGAAAATCCTATTGTGATATTAAGGTTTGAAGGTTGAAATAAATACAATTTTAAGGTCAAGGATGAAAATATAACAATTTACCCAAAAAATTAAAGATGACTAATTTCTTTGAGAGTTGCTAGTGTCATCTCAACTTTTACTTATTACATCCCAACTCGAGATTAAAACACATCCTTCAAACATTACAAAGATTTGGCTCAAATTATAATCTCAGCATTACAAAATATTGTAATTAACACTTGTTCAAAAAATTTAATAGTTGTTTATGATTATGATTAGGCTCATAAAATCCTGAATCCAAAATTTAAAAATCTAGCAAATAAAAAATGTGAGAACTCCTATTGGCATCCCAACTTTTAATAACTAAAAGTTGGAGTGCCAATAGTAGCTTTATTTTCTTTCTTAATTTGAAGATGAGGGCATGTAAGTCATTTTACATGGGTATTTTAAAGTAGGTCAATTTGAAAGTGCACGTCATCATTTTAATAAAGGGATGATTATTCGCACACATCAAAATGGCTTATTGTACCCACTTAAGTGACTTTTGTAAAAGAAAAAAAAAAGTTAATGACCATTTCCCCTTTTTTTTTATGTCTACTTTGGTTTATCGCACTCACCACCACCTATTGAACAAAAGTCCAAAATCCACTTTCTTTTTATTTCTTTCTTTCCTTTCTCCTCCTCATTCTTCCTTCCTTCCTTCCTCTTCTTCTTTTTCTTCTTATTTCGAGTTATGTGAGAGGTTAATGGAAATTAGGTTTTAGTATTTTTTCTTTTCTTTTTTTAATTTATCTTATTTCTTTGAAATATCTTTTATTTATTTATTTATTTCTTTTTTATATTTAATTATCAAAAAAGATGAAAAATCGTTATTAAAATCTCAAAACGACAATTTTAAATTGAAGAACTCGAAGATTTTTTGACAGTTGTATTCGATAGATTTTGACCAAACTTATTTTAATAAATTTGATAGATACCTACCGAACAAAATTACTAATCATTAAAAAATCGATTCGATAGGTGTCTACTAAATCTTACAAAATAGATTCATTAAATAACTACTAAATATAACTTTCTCATGCGAATGATTTCGATTCGATTGAAAGTGTTTAGGATAAGAAAAATAATAAAGATCAAAATTTGAAATTCTCATTAAAATCTTTCTAAATAAGAAGAAGAATGAAGAAGAAAAATGATTTGATGTCTTTAAGAGTTTAGTGGGTGAAATAAGTAATTTAGTTAAATTACATTTAATAGTTGTGTGTAAATAATTATTTTAAGGTTACGGTGGGTATCCCAATGACCGACCCTTTTAATAATTGCGATATGGAAAAATAGAACAAAACAGGAAATCGTAAGAAAAACCTCACCACATATGCAAACTTTTCTAATCTAAAAACTTAAAAACATTAAATAACTCCTTATTGTAATCTAGAGAAAAATCCGATGAAAGAAAATCTATGGTTCTGGCACATCCCACGTCAGGAGAGTATTTTAAGTATACTAAGTGGTGGAGTATCAGATTATGATTACTCTAATATCATAAGTAAATACAGAACTATAGAACATAACAAGACTTCCACTGATCCTCTCTTATCCATGGAGTTCTCCTGGTTCTTCATCTTAGTTGCTCTCTGTCTCTGCGTTTCCCTCAAAGCTCTCCTCAATCTGATCCAACACATCGGAACCAAGAAAACCAAGTTACCACCAGGCCCACACACTGTACCAATCTTAGGCAACTTTCAATGGCTTCGCAAATCCTTCTCTGATCTCGAACCAATACTCCGTAATCTACGCTCCAAATACGGTCCCATCATCACCCTCAAAATCGGTCATCAACGAGCCATCTTCATCGCCAATCATGATCTGGCCCACCAAGCTCTCGTCCAAGACGGTGCCACCTTCGCTGATCGACCACCAGCAACCGAAACGGGTCGGATCGTAAGTAGTAACCAACATAACATTAGCTCCGCTTCGTACGGTCCATTATGGCGTCTCCTTCGTCGAAATATCTCTTCTGAGATCTTCCACACATCTCGCATCAAATCCTACGCTCATGGCCGTAAATGGGTTTTACAGATTTTAAAGAAAAATCTAAAATCCGAATCCGAATCGGGTCAACCTGTTTGCGTTGTGGATCATTTCCAGTACGCAATGTTCTGTTTGTTGGTTCTCATGTGTTTTGGGGAGAAATTCGATGAGAAGGTTATTCGAGAGATAGAAACTGTGCAGAGAGATTTCTTACTGAGATTTTCAAGGTTCAACCTTCTCAATTTTTTCCCCAAATTGGGGAAAATTGTGTTTCGTAAATTACGGTGCGAGTTCTTCGATCTTCGAAGAAATCAAGAAAAAGTGCTCATCCCTCTAATCAGATCCCGTCAAGAGAAGAAGATTGAGGATTCCTCTTTTGTTGCTTACGTGGATACTCTCCTCAATCTCTCTTTACCAGATGAAGGAGGGAGGAAACTCAACGATAGCGAGTTAGTGAGTTTGTGTTCCGAGTTTCTAAACGCGGGTACTGATACTACGTCCACCGCGTTGCAGTGGATCATGGCAAATCTGGTGAAGAATCAAGAGATACAAGCAAAGGTGTTTGATGAGGTACGGAGAATCGTTAGATCAGTAGATGATGATATCGAGGAAGATGATCTACATAAGATGCCGTATCTCAAGGCAGTAGTGTTGGAAGGACTAAGACGACACCCACCAGGACACTTCGTGCTTCCTCATACAGTCACGAAGGATACATCTTTGGACGGCTACGATGTACCGAAGGGTGTTTTGGTAAATTTCATGGTGGCTGAGATGGGGTGGGATCCAAAGGTTTGGGAGGAACCGATGGAGTTCAAACCCGAGAGATTCTTGAACAGTAGTGGAGAAGTGGAAGTATTCGATATAACAGGGAGTAGGGAGATTAAGATGATGCCGTTTGGTGCTGGGAGAAGGATTTGCCCTGCTCTTGGTTTGGCTATGCTTCATCTTGAGTATTTTGTGGCTAATTTGGTGAGAGAATTTGAATGGACGGCTAGGATTGGAGATGAGGTTGATTTATCAGAAAAGCAAGAGTTCACTATTGTGATGAAGAATCCATTGCGGGCCCACATCACTCCTAGAATTAAATAAGGTAAAAGTCGATGTCGCGTTATGTTAATAATTTCTAGAAATTATATAAATGGTGAAATAATGTCTTGGACTCGTTATGTTAATAAATCGTCTTTGGGTTGTCAAAGTCAATTTCATTATGGTAGCTTTGTTTTTAGGATTTTGTTAGGTCACACGTCAAGGTGCACTAAATACACTTTGAAAATTGGAATTAGAGGGTATTTTAGTAAAATACAATTTTTTAAGGGTTTTTTACGTATAAAATTCAATTTTCAAAGTGTACTTACGGCACACGTGAACAAGACCTTTTGCAGTCGTACGTTACATTCCTTTAATATTTGTGATCTTGGGACCGTTTAGTTTGAATTCTAGAATCTGATTCATGGAAGAGCAATGGATATTTGGTTGGATCTAGTTGAAAGGGTATCCTCTGCTTTTCTTACAAAAACCCTCTGCAATTTGATTCAATACAACGCACATAGCAATATAAATTTACAACCGGGCCCACCCACATATCTATCATCAGCAACTTCCAATGGCTTTGCGAGTCATCCTTCGATATCGAACAAACCCTCCGCCAACTACGCTCTAACGGCCCTATCTTCTCCCTCCAAATCGGCCATCGTTCCACCATCATCATCACCAATCATGATCGGGCCTACACAGCTATCATTCAAAGTGGTCCACCTCCGTTGATCTACCACCAGCTCCCTTGTTGAGGTGGATGATCTACAGAAGATGTCGTATCTCAAGTCAGTGGTGTTGGAAGGACTGAGACAACACCCACCAACGCATTTCGTGCTGTCTCACGTAGTCACATAGGATACATCGTCGGATGGCTTCGTTGTACCAAAGAAATGTATGTTGAATTTCTTGATAGTGAAGATGGGCTGGGACCCAATGGTTTGAGAGGAAATATGGATTTCAATCCAGAAAGATTCTCGAAGAGAAGTGGAGAAGGGAATGTAGGGGTGGCAATCTTAACACGAGCACATGACCTACGAAATTAGTGGGTTTGGATCAAGGCTAATTGGGTTTGAGTTATAATAGTATCAATCAGTCTAACACAATTATTAAATGAATCGGGTCTAGATTAGGGATGTCAATCAGCTTAACATGTTTTGACATGTTTAGTTATTTTGTTGTTAACATGTTGTTTTAAATCATGAAACATACGAGGTATCTCTAATATCAACAAATTATTTAAGGGATTTTTAAATTATTCATTTTAAGTTAGAATTTCGTAAAAAAAATTCATAATAAATTTTTTTCTCCTTTATATTTTATAAAATATAGAAGGTGTTTTAAGATATTTTTCAAATAATTAATAGTTAAGCTTTTAGTTTGAGAAAGAAAAAAAAACATTCTTTACTAAATTATTTATTTATAATTTTTTTTAATCTAACTTTTTCATTGAAATCTAGAGGTTTGTAGCGTTTGATTCCTAATAGGATGATCCATATAGGCAAAACGACTCTTATCAAGATTTAAAATCTTACTAAGGCTTGTATGATTCATATGATAATGAAAAATGCTTTCCTTACAAAGTAAGGAAATGGTGTTTTTCTTTACTTCTTTTCTCATTCCTTTAATTGGTTCTGATTCATTTTTGTGATGAAACTTAGTTTTTGTTTTGTGATACTTATTTATGTTGGTCGGTATTGATTTGTAGTTGTGTGACTTTATTTTTCGTAATGATATTTTATTTTTGGTGGTGGAAATGAAACTTATTTTTTTCAATTAAAAGTTTAGTAAACAGTTTAAATGGGTCGGGTCAGGTAATTTATTTATTGAATGTCCCCAAGGGGTGGTAGACAAGCAATTTCAAATCGATAAACGGTTAATACTTGTAGGTTATGAGTTCGATACTCAATATAAGCATTAAATCATTAGGAGTCACCCACGAGGGCACACCCTCACTACTTGGTGTGTGTGATGTGTGTGAGTTGCATGTTCTCCTAGACTAGTCCTTCGACAAGACTATGGTCTATGGATTGGGCAAAGCCCAAATACGGGCCCGGCCCATTGTCTATAAGGTACTCGATTATCAAAAAAATGTCAGGTTTGGGTTTAAATTTTTGACATGATTATTAAATTATTAAATGGGTCATAAATTTTCATATTACCCTTACCTCAACACTAGGGGTGCAATTTGATTCAATTTGAGGTCAAATTGAAATCGAACCGACAGAGGTCACTTCCACTAAATAAAAATTAGAACCGCCCCAAATTCCATTGGAACCAAACCAACCCAAATCAAACTAAAGTTGATTTGGTTTGGTTCAGTTCTATGGGTTGCCAATATTCTATAAATTGTAATTAACATTATTTTTTTTATATGAAAAAACAAACATAAAATTTCATACAATAAATCTCTAATTTATCCATTAAAAATCATTAGTTTATCCCTAAAAGACCATTAATCTATATCCTAACCCCTAAAATAATTCATAATAATTATTATATACATATACATTCATTTATTGCATAAGGGTTCGGTTCTATACAAACTTGATCCGAGAATCAAACCAAATTGATCGGTTATCTATTTTTGTAATCCGGAACCGAACCGCAACTTGTTCCAAACCGAATCAAACTACCCCAAAGCTATCTGTTCAGTTTGATTCTCGGTTTGAACCGGACCAAGTTGCACCCCTACTCAACCTGACCCGATCCATTTCCACTTCTTAGGGAAAGTATTTTATATAATAGGGAGTAGGGAAATTAAGATGATACCTTTGGGTGTTGGGAGAAGGATTTGCCCTGATCTTGGTTTAGCAATGTTTCATGTTTGAGTATTTTGGGGCTAATTTGGTGAGGGAGTTTGAATTGACGGCTACGATTGGAGATGAGGTGGACTTATCTGAAAAGCAGGGGTCCACTGTGGTGATGAAAAATCCATTGCGGGCCCACATTATTCCAATGTTAAAATAACGTATGTTATCACACAGTCTATTATTAGTCTTATTATTATTAACGTAGTTGCCATAACTAGCCATTGATAACATTTGCAATCAACTTATATGGTAAATGTCATGGGAACACCAAACGCATTGTTGGGAAGGTAGAATGTCATACAGGGCTGCAACTTGGGCAGGCTGGCCCAAACTAAACCTGGGCTCAACCCGATTTATGGTGATCTTGGGCTAAGCTATGTATAACATGATGTGAGCCTAGGTTAGAATAACTCAACCCAACCTTGAGGGCCTGGCTCAATAGCAATTTCGGATCCAATAAGCGGTGACATTCCGTAGATTGTGAGGTCGATGCCCAGTATGAGCAGTATTTCCTTGGGGCCACCTGTGAGAGCGCACCCTCACTAACTCGGTGTGTGTGATATGCGGGCGTTACACGTGCTCGGGGGAGAGACCCTATGCCTTGGCTCCAGCCCTGGCTCTTTCGATCCCCCTTAGTTGGACATAAGTTCGAACACCCCTGTAAAAGAAAAACAAAAAAACTTAACCCATCTTT
The DNA here is from genome assembly GCF_017979445.1 of Akebia trifoliata. Lineage (NCBI taxonomy): Eukaryota > Viridiplantae > Streptophyta > Magnoliopsida > Ranunculales > Lardizabalaceae > Akebia > Akebia trifoliata. The sequence goes on along the minus strand of NC_141385.1, from coordinate 41,015,028 downwards.
TATTCGAGTTGAGGATTCAGGAAACCCAAACTCAACTTGAATCTGAGGCTATATACTAATAATATATAGATTTTTTTTATATAAAATATATATTGATTTTTTTAATTTTATTTTGGGTTAAGGCAGACCCAAACTAGTTACAATCGAAGAATCAGAACACCACAGGCATCTTGATAAATAATAGAGACAAGGTTGCTAGAGAGCAATTCACAATCTAATTCAGTACAACTTAAATTAGTCTGGTAGAATGCAAGCATGTCAGCAATCCTATTAACCTCTTTATAGACATGGGAGAAGGAAACTTCGTTGAATCAGTCAAGGAAGTTCCTTATAGCAAGGACCACATGAACGACACTCCATGGGGGGTTCCACCTTTCCTGTAGGACTTTGATAGTGAGCAAGGAATCGGATTGGATTTGAATCTTAGAACATCCTTCAGAGAATTCTATACTTTTAATTAGTTTTGTTTTAGATATATAATTTTTGTTTATTTTAATTGAAAATGACGATGTTGAGTTCGAGAGAAGTAGAGGAACTTAGGTGAGCACTATCACAATCATTCATTGAATGAAATGAGAGGTTTTAAGCTGAATTTCACATTATTACTTTAAGATGATTTTGGAGGTTGGTTATGGTAGAAATGCAAAGAAGACCTTTGATAAATATTTCCAAACATAGGGGTGTAGACCTTTGATAAATGTTCAAAACTATAAACAATGTCATTAATTTTGGCCAAACACTCTGGCCGTTTTAGTACACCACCCTTTCAAAACCACAACATCAATTAATAAATTAAAAAGAGTAATAAATCAATTAAAACCTACAGTTTCCAAAGATCTATCCCATTCTCTCTCTATATAAGACCTCCCCCCATGGCATACAATATATCTTAGAACCAAACCACAACCAATCATCCTAGTACTCACAGAACAAGGAAAAGGAGATCGTTTTGAGGATCATGGCTTGGAGGAGGACAACGATGATATTGATGATAACGATGACATGCACAGCAATGTGTGTCATACCAAGGGCGGAGTCATTACGACGAGAAATTGAGGCTCCTTCCCCCAAACCTTATGATAACGACATTCGTACTTTATCAGATGTGATAGTAGTCGACGTAGAGAAGATAAAGTGTTGGTTACCACTAACGGACATAGGAGACTGCGATAAGGCCATAAGCTTTGGGTTTTATAAACAGGATTGGTCTTTGTTGAATCAGCCATGTTGTCAAGCCATCTCCAAAGTTACCCAGATATGTTGGGCGAAGTTGTTCCCTTCCTCCCCTCAATTCCCACCACTACTCGTGAACAATTGTGCTAAATTTGCACCCAAATCCTTGTAAACTGGGTTGGAGGAGCAATTAAATTTCGAGTCAGGGTTGGTTCAATAAAATAAGAGTTAAATTATGTGAGGGTTGGTTCAATTAATTAATAAAACTTGAGTGTTATCTTGATAGATCCAAGTTTCTTTTTTTCTTTCTTAATGCCTCCTCATCTCCATCTCCCCTTATAATATTTTTCTTAAATGCTTAAAATAGTCTGATGGGCTATGTAAAAGACAGTACATTGAATTACTAAATCGGTAGACAAAAATTGAAAAGGTTACCAAAATGGTACATTGTTCATTTTCATTTTGAAATCGATAATTTACCATTTTCGAAGTTAAAATATTTGATGAAAACTGTAAAAAAAACAAAATATTAAAAGTGGATATTAATAAAATACCCAAAGTTTTTACTACAATACCCATTTCACCATTTTAGTAAATTTGTTCTCCTTTGCTTCTCTTTGTAGATTGACCATGCCCTAAAACCCAAACGCACCCATCACCATCGTCCTTTGCCGCCGGTGAGGCCGTTATTCAGATTTCTAGTCATCAACTTTGTCGTCGTTATGTTAGACTATAATAGACTTTACAACATTGAATCTATGATAATATGTATGAGGAAAAAGAAAAAACAATGACAAACTTAATATTAAGTTTTATCTGATTAGTGGATATAGGCACATTGTCGAACCAAGTAAATCCTTGTGTTTTTGTGTGATTACTCATTTCTCTTTGTCGTTTCATTTTTCACAGGTGTTCGATACAATACATGATCCCAAAGAGGAAAACCCTCTCAAAACTTTCTAAAATCCCTTTTATCTTCCAAAGCTCATCTCTCTCTTGAACTTAGAAAAAAATGGAGAAAACTAAGATGGACCTTCTCCTCCGTTGTGTTGACTTTCAGGTCCATATGTTTTACCCCTTTTTCGCAAAGAATCATGACATCCCTAGGTCCAAAACGATGCTAGTCCTCGGGCTTCACAGTACAAATTTCCAGCACAATCCAACGGCCTAGAATGAACCCGAGAACATGTAGGGAGGATAGCAATAATTTCAAAAACCATCTGCTAGGCATCCAATAACTTGTCGGATCTTTGAGTAACTTCTTGTTCTACATGCTTTCAATAATTTTGTATGCATTTAACTAATAATGTCAGGATTCAAATATTATGGACCAATTGGCCAAGCCCAACAAGAAGGTACATACCCTAAAAATTTCTCTATCAATGAAGTTGGCGTGGCACATTAATTTGTGCACCACACACACATATACGGGTCCCGTTCAATGGCCAACAGTTTGGCAAACATTTTGGCAAACACTTTTTTAAAACATGGGTTAGAGGTCTTGGAATGGGCTGATTTTTGGTGAGGATGATCTCTACGGTGAGGTGATCATCCTCACCAAAAATCAGCTCATTCCAAAACTTCAAACCCCAGTTTACAAGTTGAAAAATCATGAACCGTCAATTTTTTGTAAAGCATTTTTGATGGGGTTATAAGTTTTGGAATGGGCTGATTTTTGGTGATGATGATCTCCTCACTGTAGAGATCATCCTCACCAAAAATCAGCCCATTCCAAGACCTCTAACCAATGTTTTGAAAAATGTGTTTGCTAAACTGTTGGCCATTGAACGCTACCCCCATATAAATATATATATATATATATATGGGTCCCGTTCAGCAACAACATTTTGGCAAAACATTTTTCAAAACATGGGTTAGAGGTTTTGGAATGGGCTGATTTTTGGTGAGGATGATCTCTACAGTGAGGAGATCATCCGCACCAAAAATCAGCTCATTCCAAAACTTCTAGCCCCATGTTTACAAGTTGACAAATCGTGGACCGTCCATTTTTTGTAAATCATTTTTGATGGGGTTAGAAGTTTTGGACTGGGCTGATTTTTGGTGATGATGATCTCCTCATCGTAGAGATCATCCTCACCAAAAATCAGCCCATTCCAAAACCTCTTACCCATGTTTTGAAAAATGTTTTGCCAAAATGTTTGTTGCTGAACATTTCCCTATATATATAGGGTGGGGTTTCAACGACACACATTGCGACAACGTGTTGTCTTATATGGGCAAAAATATTTGGAATGGGCTGATTTTTTGTGAGGATGATCTCTGTGATGAGGGGATCATCCTAGCAAAAAATCATCCCATTCCAAAACTTGTAACCCCATCAAAATTGATTTACAAAAATAGGACGGTCTATAATTTTTCAAAAAAAATTGGATGGTCTAGAAGTCTCATAATGAGCTGATTTTTGGCAAGGATGATCTCCTCACCATAGAGATCATCCTCACAAAAAATCAGCCCATTCCAAACATTTTTACCCATACAAGACAAAACACGTTGTCGCAATGTGTGTTGCAATGTGTGTCGTTTGAACCCGACCCATATATATATATAAAGTGTGTGGTAAACCTTAGGGTGCTGAACATTTCCCATATATATATATATATATATATATATATATATATATATTATATATATATATATATATATATATATATATATATATATTATATATAGGGGGGCGTTCAATGGCCAACTTTTTAGCAAATTTTTGGCAAAACATTTTTCAAAACATGAGTTAGAGGTTTTGGAATGGACTGATTTTTGGTGAGGATGATCTCTACGATGAGGAGATCATCCTCACTAAAAATCAGCCCATTCCAAAACTTCTAACCCATGTTTACAAGCTGAAAAATCGTGGACCGTCCATTTTTTGTAAACTGTTTTTGATGGGGTTAGAAGTTTTGGAATGGGCTGATTTTTGGTGAGGATTATCTCCTCACCGTAGAGATCATCCTCACCAAAAATCAGCCCATTCCAAAACCTCTAACCCATGTTTTGGAAAATGTTTTGCCAAAAAGTTTGCCCTTGAACGCTACCCAGTTTGGCAAACACATTTTCCAAAACATGGGTCAGAGGTCTTGGAATGGGCTGATTTTTGTGAGGAGATCATCATCACCAAAAATCAGCCCATTCCAAAACTTCTAACCTCATCAAAAATTGTTTACAAAAAATGGACGGTTCACGATTTTTCAACTTGTAAAATGGGGCTAGAAGTTTTGGAATGGGCTGATTTTTGGTGATGATGATCTCCTCACCGTAGAGATCATCCTTACCAAAAATCAGCCCATTCCAAAACCTCTAACCCATGTTTTGGAAAATGTTTTGCCAAAAAGTTTGCTAAAAAGTTTGCCCTTGAACGCTACCCAGTTCGGCAAACACATTTTCCAAAACATGGGTTAGAGGTCTTGGAATGGGCTGATTTTTGGTGAGGATGATCTCTATGGTGAGGAGATCATCATCACCAAAAATCAGCCCATTCCAAAACTTCTAACCTCATCAAAAATTATTTACAAAAAATGGACGGTTCACGATTTTTCAACTTGTAAAATGGGGCTAGAAGTTTTGGAATGAGCTGATTTTTGGTGAGGATGATCTCCTCACCGTAGAGATCATCCTCACCAAAAATCAGCCCATTCCAAGACCTCTAACCCATGTTTTGAAAAAGTGTTTGCCAAAATGTTTTGCCAAACTGTTGGCCACGAATAGGGACCCATACATATATATTATATATATATATATGGGAAATGTTCAGCACCCTAAGTTTTACCACACACTTTAACAAACGTTTTTTGTCCTACATGGGTTAGAAGTTTTGGAATGGGCTGATTTTTGGTGAGGATGATCTCTATGATTAGAAGATCATCCTCCCCAAAAATCAGCCCATTTCGAAATGTTTAGCCCCATGTTTACACGTTGAAAAATTGTGGACCGTCCATTTTTTGTAAATCATTTTTGATGGGGTTAGAAGTTTTGGAATGAGCTGATTTTTGGTGAGGATGATCTCCTCATCATAGAGATCATCCTCACAAAAAATCAGCCCATTCCAAAACTTCTAACCCATGTAAGACAAAACACGTTTGTTAAAGTGTGTGGTAAAGCTTAGGGTGCTGAACGGGACCCTATATATATATATATATATATATGGGAAATGTTCAGCACCCTAAGTTTTACCACACACTTTAACAAACGTTTTTTGTCCTACATAGGTTAGAAGTATTGGAATGAGTTGATTTTTGGTGAGGACGATCTCTATGATTAGAAGATCATCCTCCCCAAAAATCAGCCCATTCCGAAATGTTTAGCCCCATTTTTACACGTTGAAAAATCATGGACCGTCCATTTTTTGTAAATTAATTTTGATGGGGTTAGAAGTTTTGGAATGAGCTGATTTTTGGTGAGGATGATCTCCTCACCATAGAGATCATCCTCACCAAAAATCAGCTCATTCCAAAACTTCTAACCCATGTAAGACAAAACGCGTTTGTTAAAGTGTGTGGTAAAACTAAGGGTGGCGAACGGGACCCTATATATATATATATATATATATATATATATATATATATATATATATATATATATATATATATATATATGGGTCCCGTTCAGCAACAAACATTTTGGCAAAACATTTTTCAAAACATGGGTTAGAGGTTTTGGAATGGGCTGATTTTTTGTGAGGATGATCTCTACGGTGAGGAGATTATCCTTGCCAAAAATAAGCTCATTCCAAAACTTCTAGCCCCCAGTTTACAAGTTGAAAAATCGTGGACCGTCCATTTTTTGTAAATCATTTTTGATGGGGTTAGAAGTTTTGGAATGGGCTGATTTTTGGTGATGATGATCTCCTCACCGTAGAGATCATCCTCACCAAAAATCAGCCCATTCCAAAACCTCTAACCATGTTTTGAAAAATGTTTTGCCAAAATGTTTGTTGCTGAACATTTCCCTATATATATATATATATATATATATATATATATATATATATATAATATATATATATATATATATATATATATATATGGGTCCCGTTCGGCACCCTAAGTTTTACCACACACTTTAACAAACGCGTTTTGTCTTACATGGGTTAGAAGTTTCGGAATGAGCTGATTTTTGGTGAGGATGATCTCTATGGTGAGGAGATCATCCTCACCAAAAATCAGCTCATTCCAAAACTTCTAACCCCATCAAAAATGGTTTACAAAAATTGGACGGTCCACAATTTTTCAACGTGTAAACATAGGGCTAAACATTTCGGAATGGGCTGATTTTTGGGGAGGATGATCTTCTAATCATAGAGATCATTCTCACCAAAAATCAGCCCATTCCAAAACTTCTAAGCCAAGTAGGACAAAAAACGTTTGTTAAAATGTGTGGTAAAACTTAGGGTGCTGAACATTTCCCTATATATATATATATATAGGGTCCCGTTCAGCACCCTAAGCTTTACCACACACTTTAACAAACGTGTTTTGTCCTACATGGGTTAGAAGTTTTGGAATGGGCTGATTTTTGGTGAGGATGATCTCTATGGTGAGGAGATCATCCTCACCAAAAATCAGCTCATTCCAAAACTTCTAACCCCATCAAAAATGGTTTACAAAAAATGGACGATCCATGATTTTTCAACTTGTAAACATGGGGCTAAACATTTCGGAATGGGCTGATTTTTGGGGAGGATGATCTTCTAATCATAGAGATCATCCTCACCAAAAATCAGCCCATTCCAAAACTTCTAACCCATGTAGGACAAAAAACGTTTGTTAAAGTGTGTTGTAAAACTTAGGGTGCTGAACATTTCCCATATATATATATATATATATATATGGGAAATGTTCAGCACCCTAAGTTTTACCACCACACACTTTAACAAACGCGTTTTGTCCTACATGGGTTAGAAGTTTCGGAATGAGCTGATTTTTGGTGAGGATGATCTCTATGGTGAGGAGATCATCCTCACCAAAAATCAGCTCATTCCAAAACTTCTAACCCCATGAAAAATGATTTACAAAAAATGGACGGTCCACGATTTTTCAACTTGTAAACATGGGGCTAAACATTTCAGAATGGGCTGATTTTTGGGGAGGATGATCTTCTAATCATAGAGATCATCCTCACCAAAAATCAGCCCATTCCAAAACTTCTAACCCATGTAGGACAAAAAACGTTTGTTAAAGTGTGTGGTAAAACTTAGGGTGCTGAACATTTCCCATATATATATATATATGGGGTAGCGTTCAAGGGCAAACTGTTTGGCAAAACATTTTTCAAAACATGAGTTAGAGGTTTTGGAATGGGCTGATTTTTGGTGAGGATGATCTCTACGGTGAGGAGATCATCATCACCAAAAATCAGTCCATTCCAAAACTTCTAACCCATGTTTACCAGTTGAAAAATCGTGGACCGTCCATTTTTTGTAAACTATTTTTGATGGGGTTAGAAGTTTTGGAATGAGCTGATTTTTGGTGAGGATGATCTCCTCACCGTAGAGATCATCCTCACCAAAAATCAGGCCATTCCAAAACTTCTAACTCATGTTTTGAAAAATGTTTTGCCAAAAAGTTTGCTAAAAAGTTTGCCATTGAACGCCCCCCATATATATATATATATATATGGGGACGGTTCGAGGGACGTGCTGAAAACCAACTGAAAAATAGACGCTTGAGGGACGTTAGATCTACGAAAACGGACGATGCAGATTGTGCAAAACGTCCAATCCAACTAAAGAAACTCTGTTTCTTTTATTTACAGAAAACTCCCTCCTCTTTTGTGCTATAGAGTATAAGTCCACATTGTAATCCATCTCTCTTCTCTATTCATCTTCGTCTCGACAGAATGACTGAAAAACCCAAATCTGCACGTTTTCCTTTGAACCCTTCGCCAATTGGAAACCTAAGAGAAGAAGTATCACACACACACACACACACACACACACACACACACACACACACACACACACTCTCTCTCTCTCTCTCTCTCTCTCTCTCTCTCTCTCTCTCTCTCTCTCTCTCTCTCTCCACTACAACATTTTTGATCTACAGCGGCGGATTTCTCCGCCGCTAAAAGGTAATTTTTCCGCCGGTAAAAGCTATTGCGGCAATGAGCAGCGGAACCAAATATCCGTCGTTGTTTCCTCCGTCGCTAACTATAGCAGCGGATAACGTATTCCGCTAATAGAATAGTATGGGAAATCTAAGAAAGCAGGAGTAGACAATCTAGGAGGTACTGGCCCGGCCCGGCGGACAAAGCAGGAGGAAATCGATACCCCGCGAGGCTTGCGAAGTCAGCACAAGAAGTAGGAGGATCTAAACTAGAGGTAGCAATTGCGGGACAAAGAACTCATCAAACACTATCTAAGTCCAAAAATCGCAGGGATCCATCAAGACAGGGACGTCATCAGAAAACTCCAGATCTGCAACTATGAACCTTGGGAATTGCCAACACATTCAATTATTCAGTTCGACAATTTAGAGTGATTCTTCTTTCACCCTTATGAGAGAAAGTACCATGGCAGCTCACGGATCAATAGAGTAGGTTTTCGACTATTGACTCGAGAGGCCTTAAAGAGAGAATAGGGGCGAGAGCGAGATGTTCAGGATTTCTATCTTCATCCCCAAGTGTCTCTCATTGATGAAGGGAGATATATTCATCCATCAAACTCTTAGTACGCTTATGTTAATTGACCCATCGAACACCTTCTACTGAAGATAGATAGATGTATATATAGGGTGAGGATCCATAGACACATAAAGCTACAACGTATTTTGTCTTATATGAGTAAAAAGGTTCGGAATTGGTTGATTTTTTGCGAGGATGATCTCTATAGTGGAGATATCATCATTGCCAAAAATCAGCCCATTTTGAAACTTCTAACTCCATGTTCATAAGTTGAAGAATTTTGAATAATTCATTTTTTGTAAACCACTTTTGATGGGGTTAGAAATTTTGGAATGAGCTGATTTTTTGCAAGGATGGTCCTCTCATCATAGAGATTATCCTCACAAAAAAATCACCCATTCCGAACCTTTTTGCTTATATAAGACAAAACATGTTGTAACTTTATGTGTATACGGATCCATATATATATATATATATATATATATATATATATATATATATATATATATAATATATATATATATAGAGAGAGAGAGAGAGAGAGAGAGAGAGAGAGAGAGAGAGAGTCATTCTCTACCAAATAGGCTCTAGATTTGAAGGACTATAATGAACCTTTTAGATGTATGCACTATCGTGTTCGATTCTTGATCTATTGAAGATTTCCACCAAAGACAATTAATTTCTTTTTTGTTCTTATCATTTTTTTAAAATCATTTATATATTCTTATAATCTTGATACATTTCTCGTCCATAGCTAAATGAAAACTAGTAATAATTTTTTTTTTTTTTTGATTTCATGGAATTTTTAAGATTTTATTTATAAAACTTACCCAATGTCAAACCTTGACGCTAGAATGTATTATAGAGTCAAGACTCAACAGTACTTATTGTTGAGGTTCGACGCGATAAACATTTTTCACTTATAGAAAATCTTGTTGGATAATTTCGTCAAGATTTGACAATAAGTATTAGTGAGCCTTGACACTATAATACATTCTAGTGTCGAAGTTCGACACTGGGTAAATTTTATGAATGAAATCGTAAAAATTTCGCAAAATCATTTTTTTTACTATCATTTTTCATTTTTATAACTATGGATAAGAAACATATCAAGATTATAAGAATATATAAATGATTTAAAAAAAAAATAAAGAAATAAAGGAGAACTACAAGCATCGCTATTGTTTCTCAAATCGGATGCCTCTTTCATGAACTTCAATGATTTTTTTGTGGAGAAAACAAATCTCTCTCTATTTTGATGGTATAAAATGTTAAGAGAGAGGAAGTTATAATTTAGAAGATTATTTTTAAGGATTTATTAGAGAAATTTTAGGTGAGGGTATTTCTTTCCAAAAACATCAATGACGGTAGCAAATAGTCTTATTTTGAGTATTAAAAAAAATTATTCTTTTTTTCCATTGATGTAAACCTATAAAATATTTATGCTAAATGTCAATAAAATTGAAAATTCTAAAGTTCAATGACATTAGATGCTTTGTGTCAAACAAACAATTGAATTGTAAAAATATTCTTCCTAATTCCATACATAACGGATCATGGAATATCTATATTTTCTCTTCCATCTAAGCTGTAAAGTCCTAATACATCTCCTTATATTTTCAGAGTCAGGTTGCAATCTTTTTTATTGGACATTTCTGTCCAGTATTAGGGAGGGGAGGGGTGTAAAAAGAAAGTTTCTATTAACATACCAATATTTACTTATAACATGCCAACCAATATGTAAAAGTTGTAAGCAGATATTTAATTTCAGAAGGCTAGTGTTGTAAATAAAGTTGGTGTGCCAATAGAACCCATCATTTTTTTATCCAAAATTTTCATAATTTTTTTTTTACTTCTTCGAAAATCCTATTATGATATTAAGGTTTGAAGGTTGAAATAAATACAATTTTAAGGTCAAGGATGAAAATATAACAATTTACCCAAAAAATTAAAGATGGCTACTTTTCTTTGAGAGTTGCTAGTGTCATCTCAAGTTTTACTTATTACATCCCAATTAGAGATTAAAACACACCCTTCAAACATTATACAGGTTTGGCTCAAATTATAATCTCAGCATTACAAAACATTGTAATTAACACTTGTTCAAAAAAATTTATAATTGTTTACGATTATGATTAGGCTCATAAAATCCTGAACCCAAAATTTAGAAATCTAGCAAATAAATAAAGTGAGAATTCCTATTGGCATCCCAACTTTTAATAACTAAAAGTTAGAGTGCCAATAATAGTTTTATTTTCTTTCTTAATTTGAAGATGAGGGCATGTAAGTCATTTTACATGAGTATTTTAAAGTAGGTAAATTTGAAAGTGCACGTCATCATTTTAATAAAGGGATGACTATTTGCACACATCAAAATGGCTCATTATACCCACTTAAGTGACTTTTGTAAAAGAAAAAAAATAAGTTAATGACCATTTCACCTTTTTTTTTTTTTTTACTTTGGTTTATCACACTCACCACCACCTATTGAACAAAAGTCCAAAATCCACTTTCTTTTTATTTCTTTCTTCCCTTCCTTCCTTCCTCCTTTTCTCTTCTTCTTTTTCTTTTTTTTCTTCTTATTTCGAGTTATGTGAGAGGTTGATGGAAATTAGGTTTTAGTATTTTTTTCTTTTCTTTTTTCAATTTATCTTATTTTTTTGAAATTTCTTTTAATCATAAAAAACGATGAAAAATCGTTATTAAAATCCCAAAACGACGATTTTAAATTGAAGAACTCGAAATTTTTTTGATAGTTGTGTTCGATAAGTTTGACCAAACTTATTTTAATAAATAAAATAAGACTTCCACTCATCCTCTCTTATCCATGGTAAGTGGTGGAGTTCAGATTATTATTACTCTAATATCATAAATAAATACAGAACTATAGAACAGAAGAAAGACTTCCACTGATCCTCTCTTATCCATGGAGTTCTCCTGGTTCTTCATCTTAGTTTCTCTATGTCTCTGCGTTTCCCTCAAAGCTCTCCTGAATCTGATCCAACACATCGGAACCAAGAAAACCAAGTTACCACCAGGCCCACACACTGTACCAATCATAGGCAACTTTCAATGGCTTCGCAAATCCTTTTCTGATCTTGAACCAATACTCCGTAATCTACGCTCCAAATACGGTCCCATCATCACCCTCAAAATCGGTCATCAACAAGCCATCTTCATCGCCAATCATGATCTGGCCCACCAAGCTCTCGTCCAAGACGGTGCCACCTTCGCTGATCGACCACCAGCAACCGAAGCGGGTCGGATCGTAAGTAGTAACCAACATAACATTAGCTCCGCTTCGTACGGTCCATTATGGCGTCTCCTTCGTCGAAATATCTCTTCTGAGATCTTCCACACATCTCGCATCAAATCCTACGCTCATGGCCGTAAATGGGTTTTACAGATTTTAAAGAAAAATCTAAAATCCGAATCCGAATCGGGTCAACCTGTTTGCGTTGTGGATCATTTCCTGTACGCAATGTTCTGTTTGTTGGTTCTCATGTGTTTTGGGGAGAAATTCGATGAGAAGGTTATTCGAGAGATAGAAACTGTGCAGAGAGATTTCTTAGTGAGATTTTCAAGGCTCAACCTTCTCAATTTTTTCCCCAAATTGGGGAAATTTGTGTTTCGTAAATTATGGTGCGAGATCTTCGATCTTCGAAGAAAGCAAGAAAAAGTGCTCATCCCTCTAATCAGATCCCGTCAAGAGAAGAAGATGGAGGATTCCTCTTTTGTTGCTTACGTGGATACTCTCCTCAATCTCTCTTTACCAGATGAAGGTGGGAGGAAACTCAACGATAGCGAGTTAGTGACTTTGTGTTCCGAGTTTCTAAACGCGGGTACTGATACTACGTCCACCGCGTTGCAGTGGATCATGGCGAATCTGGTGAAGAATCAAGAGATACAAGCAAAGGTGTTTGATGAGGTGCGGAGAGTCGTTAGATCAGTAGATGATGAGATCGAGGAAGATGATCTGCATAAGATGCCGTATCTCAAGGCAGTGGTGTTGGAAGGACTAAGACGACATCCACCAGGACACTTCGTGCTTCCTCATACAGTCACAAAGGATACATCTTTGGACGGCTACGATGTACCGAAGGGTGTTTTGGTAAATTTCATGGTGGCTGAGATGGGGTGGGATCCAAAGGTTTGGGAGGAACCGATGGAGTTCAAACCCGAGAGATTCTTGAACAGTCGTGGAGAAGTGGAAGTATTCGATATAACTGGGAGTAGGGAGATTAAGATGATGCCGTTTGGTGCTGGGAGAAGGATTTGCCCTGCTCTTGGTTTGGCTATGCTTCATCTTGAGTATTTTGTGGCTAATTTGGTGAGAGAATTCGAATGGACGGCTAGGATTGGAGATGAGGTTGATTTATCAGAAAAGCAAGAGTTCACTATTGTGATGAAGAATCCATTGCGGGCCCACATCATTCCTAGAATTAAATAGGGTAAAAGTCGATGTCGCGTTATGTTAATAATATCTAGAAATTATATAAATGGTGAAATAATGTCTTGGACCTCGTTATGTTAATAAATCGTCTTTGGGAAAGCAATGGTTCTTCACACAACAATGCTAGTTGGTGTAAATAGTCACTCAAATCGTCTTTTTGGATTCTCAAAGTAAATTTCATTATATTATTTGACTCAATTTCTTAAGTCACACCTATGTGATAAATGAGTGGAATTCTCTTGAGAAAAATATGTTTTTAGAGTTATGTTAATCTAGCTATCCCACCTGACACATTCTATTGACTCTCCTGATGTGACAAGTTTGGGAACTGTACATTAATACGTCTTGGGATACATGGGAGACACATTTTTATAGGAGTGTAGTTTTGTATCTAGAGGTGTATAGATCTACGATTCCGAACTTAGTCACATTAGGAAAATGGATTGAGTGTTGCATGTGAGGTTGTTAGAGTATCATGATTCATGTTTTTATCTTAGGATTCTCAAGACTTAAGAAAAGGAAAATCAAACAGATGAAGAGGGAGAAAAGAACAAGGTGTTAGAATTTTTCGAGGTCATCTATTGTCTTTAAGAGAAAGATTATGTGTGAGAGATCTTCCTTTTGAACCCACCACAGAGTATTGAGTCTTTTCCATCAAGAATAAAATGATTTATTTATTGTTAAAGTTAAAATTTTATTTTTCTTCAATTATTTGTAATACCTCAAGTTTTGGACAAGATCCTGAGAAGAGAACCCTTGTACCATTATATTCTCTTAATGCATTGAGAGGGATTTCACGTAAAATCTTGGTGTTGTGAGGTTTACCTTTTATGTGTTTAATTAATTGTCTCTTAGATTTCATTGCTAATTTATTTCATGGTTTGATTTAGTAATTGCATTTTTACCATTTAATTAATAATCAGAAAGGTTCTACTCATTCCCCAACAATATCTTTTTAAGGCAAAATTGCAATCTAAATAATCAGTTTGTAGTCTTGAACAGTTGAAATCTAGGCGTTTAAGAGGTTCCATTTCTTTATTTTTATTTTTTGAATTTAATTTTGAACTTTAAAATCTTAGGGCCATTCATAAATGGTTATAAGGTCTCTGATAGGAAATAAAGAAATATTGGACCGTTGCTCAAACTGCACCACGTGGCATCTAACGAGAATAAGAGTACAGGATCATACAGCTTAGATGCTGAAACGCTTCTGTATCTCTCTCATATGTTTTAATCGCTTGTCAATGGAGGTCCTCTACTCATCATATTAATCTCTCCTTTCCTCTGCTTTTCTTAAAAAAAATTAAAAATAAATAAATAAATAAAAACCTCTGCAATTTGATTCAATACAACGCACATAGCAAAATAAATTTACAACGGGGCCCACCCACATATCTATCATCAGCAACTTCCAATGGCTTTGCGAGTCATCCTTCGATCTCGAACAAACCCTCCGCCAACTACACTCAAACGGCCCTATCTTCTCCCTCCAAATCGGCCATCGTTCCACCATCATCATCACCAATCATGATCGGGCTTACAAAGCTATCATTCAAAGTGGTCCACCTCCCTTGATCTACCACCAGCTCCTTTGTTGAGGTGGAAGATCTACAGAAGATGTCGTATCTAAAGTCAGTGGTGTTGGAAGGACTGAGACAACACCCACCAACGCCTTTCGTGCTGTCTCACGTAGTCACATCGTCGGATGGCTTCGTTGTACCAAAGAAATGTATGTTGAATTTCTTGATAGTGAAGATGGGCTGGGACCCAATGGTTTGAGAGGAAATATGGATTTCAAACCAGAAGGATTCTCGAAGAGAAGGGGACAAGGGAATGTAGGGGTGGCAATCTTAACACGAGTACATGACCTACGAAATTAGTGGGTTTGGATCAAGGTTAATTGGGTTTGGGTTATAATAGTATCAATCAGTCTAACACGATTATTAAATGGATCGGGTCTAGATTAGGGATGTCAATCAGCTTAATCTGTTTTGACATGTTTGATTATTTTGTCGTTAACATATTGTTTTAAATCATGAAACATACCAGGTATCTCTAATATCAACAAATTATTTAAGGGGTTTTTAAATTATCCATTTTTAAGTTAGAATTTCGTAAAAAAAATTCATAATAATTTTTTTTTCTCCTTTATATTTTATAAAATATAGAAGGTATTTTAAGATATTTTTCAAATAATTAATAGTTAAGTTTTTAGTTTGGGAAAGAAAAAAAACACATTCTTTATTAAATTATTTATTTATAGTTTTTTTAAATCTAACTTTTTCATTGAAATCTAGAGGTTTGTAGTGTTTGATTCCTAATAGGGTGATCCATATAGCTAAAACGACTCTTATCAAGATTTAAAATCTTACTAAGGCTTGTATGATTCATATGATAATGAAAAATGCTTTCCTTACAAAGTAAGGAAATGGTGCTTTTCTTTACTTCTTTTCTCATTCCTTTAATTAGTTCTGATTCATTTTTGTGATGAAACTTAGCTTTTGTTTTGTGATACTAATTTATGTTGGTCGGTATTGATTTGTAGTTGTGTGACTTTATTTTTCGTAATGATATTTTATTTTTGGTGGTGGAAATGAAACTTATTTTTTTCAATTAAAAGTTTAGTAAACAGTTTAAATGGGTCGGGTCAAGTAATTTATTTATTGAATGTCCCCAAGGGGTGGTAGACAAGCAATTTCAAACCGATAAACGGTTAATACTTGTAGGTTATGATACTCAATATAAGCATTAAATCATCAGGAGTCACCCATGAGGGCACACCCTCACTACTTGATGTGTGTGATGTGTGTGAGTTGCATGTTCCCCAAGACTAGTCCTTCGACAAGACTATGGTCTATGGATTGGGCAAAACCCAAATACAGGCCTAGCCCATTGTCTATAAGGTACTCGATCATCAAAAAAATGTTAGGTTTAGGTTTAAGTTTTTGACATGATTATTAAATTATTAAATGGGTCATAAATTTTCATAATAACCTTACCTCAACACTAGGGGTGCAACTTGATTCAATTTGAGGTCAAATTGAAATCGAACCGACATAGGTCACTTCCACTAAATAAAAATTAGACCCGCCCCAAATTCCATTGGAACCAAACCAACCCAAATCAAACTAAAGTTGATTTGGTTTGGTTCAATTCTATGGGTTGCCAATATTCTATAAATTGTAACTAACATTTTTTTTTATATGAAAAAACAAACATAAAATTTCATACAATAAATCTCTAATTTATCCATTAAAAATCATTAGTTTATCCCTAAAAGACCATTAATCTATATCCTAACCCCTAAAATAATTCATAATAATTATTATATACATATACATTCATTTATTGCATAAGGGTTCGGTTCTATACAAGCTTGATCCGAGAATCAAACCAAAATGATCGGTTCTCTATTTTTGTAATCCGGAACCGAACCGCAACTTGTTCCAAACTGAATCAAACTACCCCAAAGCTATCTGTTCGGTTTGATTCTCGGTTTGAACCAGACCAAGTTGCACCCCTACTCAACCTGACCCGATCCATTTCCACTTCTAAGGGAAAGTATTTTATATAATAGGGAGTAGGGAAATTAAGATGATACCTTTGGGTGTTGGGAGAAGGATTTGCCCTGATCTTGGTTTAGCAATGTTTCATGTTTGAGTATTTTGGGGCTAATTTGGTGAGGGAGTTTGAAATGACGGCTACGATTGGAGATGAGGTGGACTTATCTGAAAAGCAGGGGTCCACTGTGGTGATGAAAAATCCATTGCGGGCCCACATTATTCCAATGTTAAAATAACGTATGTTATCACACAGTTTATTATTATTAGTCTTATTATTATTAAGGTAGTTGCCATAACTAGCCATTGATAACATTTGCAATCAACTTATATGGTAAATGTCATGGGAACACCAAACGCATTGTTGGGAAGGTAGAATGTCATACAGGGCTGCAGCTTGGGCAGGCTGGCCCAAACTAAACCCGGGCTCAACCCGATTTATGGCGGTCTTGGGCTAAGCTATGTATAACATGATGTGAGCCTAGGTTAAAATAACTCAACCCAACCCTGAGGACCTGGCTCAATAGCAATTTCGGATCCAATAAGCGGTGAGAGTCTGTAGATTGTGAGGTCGATGCCCAGTATGAGCAGTATTTCCTTGGGGCCACCTGTGAGAGTGCACCCTCACTAACTCGGTGTGTGTGATATGCGGGCGTTACACGTGCTCGGGGGAGAGACCCTATGCCTTGGCTCTTTCGATCCCCCTTAGTTGGACATAAGTTCGAACACCCCTGTAAAAGAAAAACAAAAAAAACTTAACCCATCTTTTATTCGAGTTGAGGATTCAGGAAACCCAAACTCAACTTGAATCTGAGACTATATACTAATAATATATAGATTTTTTTTTATATAAAATATATATTGATTTTTTTAATTTTATTTTGGGTTAAGGCAAACCCAAACTAGTTACAATCGAAGAATCAAAACACCACAGGCATCTTGATAAATAACAGAGACAAGGTTGCTAGAGAGCAATTCACAATCTAATTCAGTACAACTTAAATTAGTCTGGTAGAATGCAAGCATGTCAGCAATCCTATTAACCTCTTTATAGACATGGGAGAAGGAAACTTCGTTGAATCTGTCAAGGAAGTTCCTTATAGCAAGGACCACATGAACGACACTCCATGGGGGGTTCCACCTTTCCTGTAGGACTTTGATAGTGAGCAAGGAATCGGATTGGATTTGAATCTTAGAACATCCTTTAGAGAATTCTATACTTTTAATTAGTTTTTTTTTAGATATATAATTTTTGTTTATTTTAATTGAAAATGACGATGTTGAGTTCGAGAGAAGTAGAGGAACTTAGGTGAGCGCTATCACAATCATTCATTGAATGAAATGAGAGGTTTTAAGCTGAATTTCACATTATTACTTTAAGATGACTTTAGAGGTTGGTTATGGTAGAAATGCAAAGAAGACCTTTGATAAATATTTCCAAACATAGGGGTGTAGACCTTTGATAAATGTTCAAAACTATAAACAATGTCATTAATTTTGGCCAAACACTCTGGCCGTTTTAGTACACCACCCTTTCAAAACCACAACATCAATTAATAAATTAAAAAGAGTAATAAATCAATTAAAACCTACAGTTTCCAAAGATCTATCCCATTCTCTCTCTATATAAGACCTCCCCCCATGGCATACAATATATCTTAGAACCAAACCACAACCAATCATCCTAGTACTCACAGAACAAGGAAAAGGAGATCGTTTTGAGGATCATGGCTTGGAGGAGGACAACGATGATATTGATGATAACGATGACATGCACAGCAATGTGTCTCATACCAAGGGCGGAGTCATTACGACGAGAAATTGAGGCTCCTTCCCCCAAACCTTATGATAACGACATTCGTACTTTATCAGATGTGATAGTAGTCGACGTAGAGAAGATAAAGTGTTGGTTACCACTAACGGACATAGGAGACTGCGATAAGGCCATAAGCTTTGGGTTTTATAAACAGGATTGGTCTTTGTTGAATCAGCCATGTTGTCAAGCCATCTCCAAAGTTACCCAGATATGTTGGGCGAAGTTGTTCCCTTCCTCCCCTCAATTCCCACCACTACTCGTGAACAATTGTGCTAAATTTGCACCCAAATCCTTGTAAACTGGGTTGGAGGAGCAATTAAATTTCGAGTCAGGGTTGGTTCAATAAAATAAGAGTTAAATTATGTGAGGGTTTGTTCAATTAATTAATAAAACTTGAGTGTTATCTTGATAGATCCAAGTTTTCTCTTTCTTAATGCCTCCTCACCTCCATCTCCCCTTCTAATATTTCTTAAATACTCAAAATAGTGTGATGGGGTATATAAAAGACAGATTGTCAAACATAGGGACAATTACGACAAAAATCAGATTTTTGAACTTATGTACCAAATAATCTCATCTAAAAAAATAGAGACTCTTTAGTACTCTTACTTCTACAAATATTAGACTAATTAAGGACTTTTGAAGGTAAAGTACCGAAATCACCCTTTCAATGAGGTTTGAAGAAGTGTGTTGGCTTGAATGTCCATTCAATCAACTCGAAAAATCTTGTCTAAAAAAAAGTTATATTATTTTAACTTGCTCAAGTTTTTACCTAAACTTGATGTATATTTTTGAGTTAGCTTGAGAAAGTCAAATTGGCAACTTGATTCCGCTGAGTTTGGGGCCAAGTCACTATGAAATCAATTCGAATCGATTGCAATGTACAAAAATTGATTTTTGAGTTGACTCCATTGTTTTTTAAAAATGACTTGGCCAATCTCAGTGGAACCAACTTGGTCGAGTTAGATAAAAAATGCACTGAGTTATTCTCATAAATTTAATATAACTTTATTTGACTCATTTGAGTTGATTTGATTTGATGGACATTGAAGTTGAGTTTCAAAATTATGATTTGCGAGTTTATGATTTGATTTGATTCAATTACTTGTAATACTTCAAGCTTTGGACAAGAGTTTGAAAAGAAAACTTTTGTATCGTTATCTTTTGAATAATGAAGATTGTTCGAAATTGTCTCGTGGCTTTTCTCTCACCTTGAGAGGGATTTCACATAAAATCTTGGTGTTGTAGTTTTGCTTGTATGTAGCTAAATAATTGTCTCTTAGATTTCTTTGCTTGATTATTTCATGTTTTTCCATATTTAGTTGAGTGTCTCTTTATTACACATATTCGGGGAGGTTCTCATCCTTCCCCCAACAATACCATTTAAGGCAAAACTGTACGCTAAAGAATCAGTTTGAAGCTAGACATTTTAGAGGTCCCAATTTTTTTTATTTATTACATATTAAATTTTCATTTTGAGCTTGAAACGCTTGTCAATGGAGGTCTTTTGGCTCATCATCTTAGTCTCTCTTTTCTCTCAAAACCCTATTCAGATACAATACAATGCACGTAGCAAAATAAGCTTACCATCAGGCCCACCCACCATACCTATCATCAGCAACTTCCAATGGATCAGAAGATGATCTTAAGAAACTGTCGTATCTGAAGGCATTAGTGTCTTGCTTTTAGCAATCTTCATCTTCAGCATGGTTTTAAAAATCTTCCAATATATAGTCCGAGTTAACTTGGTAACTTAGCTGAACGAGACTAACTCACAAGTCACTTTTTTGACCGAAAGTTAATACCGCATGTTCAATTTTTGATTTTTTGAAAAAGACGTCTCAAACATATCGGAAAACTCGTCCGAGATGACTCCATATCTGGCCTGGACGAGACGAGATGCGAAACTGAATTTTAAAACCATGATCTTGAGTATTTGATGAGGGAGTTTGAATAGACAACTAGGATTAGCCCAAACCAAACCAGGGCACGGTCAGATTGATGGCAAGTTTTCACCGAGTTATGTAGAACTTAAGTTGAGCTTAGGTTAGAATAACTCAATCTGACCTTTATTCGAGTTGAGGATTCGGGCAATCCAACTCAACCCGAATCAAAGTCAATATAATAATAATGCATAAAATCTTTTATATTAATTATATATTTTTATTTATTCTTAAAGTGATTAAATGTTTTTTTTTTTAAGATATACAATTTTTATTTATATTATAATATTAATAGTTTTTCTTGTTTAAGATATAAAAGTCAAAATAAAATTAAGCTTGTTCAACGAATCTAACCCACCTAATCCACTCAAAACTACGTAACTCAAATTAACCTGATCTCAAACTCAAGTTTAGAAGCTCAAGCTCAGGTTGAGGGCTAGCTCTACCCTCAACCCGCCCAGGTTACAGTTCTAATGCCATACATGCAAAAGGCTGGCCTCACCCAAACCAAACCCGACCTCAACCAGATCGATGGCAAGCTTTGGCTGAGTTACGCAAAACATGAGTTGAGCTTATGTTAGAATAACTCAATCTGAACTTTATTCGTGGTGAAGAAAACTTAAATGATGAAATTATTCCGAGAAGAAGATGGACTCAACAAATTGATCTAATTTGAATTGGATGGTATAAGAATGAAGAATCAATTCGATTCAAAACTGTCGAATAAAACTTAAATGATGAAATATTAGTAAAGAAAAAAAAACTCTACATATAGGTCTAATTGGACAGTATACTTTTGTGGAATATTAATTTCATTTTTTTTTTCTTTTTAATTAAGAAAGTAGATATAATTGTTATTATTAATATATAGGGGTATTCATAATTTCGCCACTATCTTAATAAGGTAAACGTAAAATTCCCTATAATAAAATAAAAAATTGAAAATTATCCTAATATTCTAATGAGTCGTGATAATATGACTTGCCAGGTGGCATACTCAATCGACTCCCTAACATGGACAAGTTTGGGAATCGTAGATCTATACGCCTAAGGATACATGGGTCCCTTGAGATACATTTTTTACAGGAAAGTGCAATTGTGTGTCTCAAGACGTATGGATCTACGGTTCCTGAATTTATCACATTAGGGAGTCGATTGAGTATGCCACTTGGCGACTCATATTATCAGGACTCTATCCTAATGGGTATATGACCGCTTTGATAAACAGTTCATTTAACATACAAATTGTCATTAATTTTGGCAAAGCACTCTGGCCGTTTTTGTACGTCACCCTTCCAAAACTACAACATCAATTAATAAATTAAAGAGAGTAATAAATTAATTAAAACCTCTGTTTCCAAATATCTCATTCTCTCTCTCTATATATAGAACGTCCCCCCAAGGCACATACAATATATCTTAGAACCAAATCACAACCAATCGTCCTAGTATTCATAGCAGAAGGAAAAGGAGATTGTTTCAAGGATGATGGCTTGGAGGAGGACCACGATGATATTGATGATAACGATGACATGCACAGCAATGTGCATCATACCAAGGGCGGAGTCATTACGACGAGAAATTGAGGCTCCTTCCCCCAAACCTTATGATAATGACATTCGAACTTTATCAGATGTGATAGTAGTCGACGTAGAGAGGATAAAGTGTTGGTTACCACTAACGGACGTAGGAGACTGCGATAAGGCCATAATGTCTGGGTTTAATAAACAGAATTGGTCTTTGTTGAATCAAGCATGTTGTCAAGCCATCTCCAAAGTTACCCAGATATGTTGGACGAAGTTGTTCCCTTCCTCCCCTCAATTCCCACCACAACTCGTGAACAATTGTGCTAAATTTGCACCCAAATCCTTGTAAACCGGGTTGGAGGAGCAACTAAATTTCGAGTTAGGGTTGGATCAATAAAATAAGAGTTAAATTATGTGAGGGTTGGTTCAATTAATTAATAAAATTTGAGTGTTATCTTTATAGATCCAAGTTTCTTTTTTCTTTTCTTAATGCCTTCTCATCTCCATCTCCCCTTATAATATTTTTCTTAAATGCTTAAAATAGTCTGATGGGCTATGTAAAAGACAGTACATTGAATTACTAAATCGGTAGACAAAAATTGAAAAGGTTACCAAAATGGTACATTGTTCATTTTCATTTTGAAATCGATAATTTACCATTTTCGAAGTTAAAATATTAGATGAAAACTGTAAAAAAAAAACAAAATATTAAAAGTGGATATTAATAAAATACCCAAAGTTTTTACTACAATACCCATTTCACCATTTTAGTAATTTGTTCTCCTTTGCTTCTCTTTGTAGATTGACCATGCCCTAAAACCCAAATGCACCCATCACCATCGTCCTTTGCCGCCGGTGAGGCCGTTATTCAGATTTCTAGTCATCAACTTAGTCGTCGTTATGTTAGACTATAATAGACTTTACAACATTGAATCTATGATAATATGTATGAGGAAAAAGAAAAAACAATGACAAACTCAATATTAAGTTTTATCTGATTAGTGGATATAGAGGCACATTGTCGAACCAAGTAAATCCTTGTGTTTTTGTGTGATTACTCTTTTCTCTTTGTCGTTTCATTTTTCACAGGTGTTCGATACAATACATGATCCCAAAGAGGAAAACCCTCCCAAAACTTTCTAAAATCCCTTTTATCCTCCAAAGCTCATCTCTTTCTTGAACTTAGAAAAAAATGGAGAAAACTAAGATGGACCTTCTCCTCCGCTGTGTTGACTTTCAGGTCCATATGTTTTACCCCTTTTTCACAAAGAATCATGACATCCCTAGGTCCAAAACGATGCTAGTCCTCGGGGCTGCACAGTACAAATTTCCAGCACAATCCAACGGTCTAGAATTAACCCGAAAATATGTAGGGAGGATAGCAATAATTTCAAAAACTATCTGCTAGGCATCCAATAACTTGTCGGATCTTTGAGTAACTTCTTGTTTTACATGCTTTCAATAATTTCGTATGCATTTAACTAATAATGTCAAGATTCAAATATTATGGACCAATTGGCCAAGCCCAACAAGTAGGTACATACCCTAAAAATTTCTCTATCAATGAAGTTGGCGTGGCACATTAATTTGTGCACCACATATATATATATATATATATATATATTTGAACAAGTCGAAAGCCTTCTTTCTCATATAAGATCTAGATTGGTACGATTATACCATTGAAATCAATTTGATGCAACTCTCTCCATGTGGAACAAGGAAAGGAAAATCTTTTCGTTTCAGCAGTTTGATGGTAATAGAACAATTGTCTTGCTTTGTACATAAATTTCAATATATTATTCTCATTAAAACAAGGGAAATCGATCTGAGCAAAGTATGGCAATAATCACCCATTAGTCTGATCTTCATGAGATTTTAGAACCATTCGATTAATAAGATCACTAACCTAGTCTCCTACCTTTGAGTTTTCACCAACAACCTGAGTGGCTTGTAATTTAGGATTTGGTAAGGGGGTGGATGTTGAACCACTAATTTCTCCATAGCTTGTTTGATTGACACCAAGGTAACTTTCATAGTGACAATCACTTCTTCTAAACAGTCAACTCACTCGTCAAAAAAGCTCATCTTTGTTGGCTTTTTGTTCTTGCTGGTGTGTCCAAAACAATGCTCTGGTATCAATTGTTAGGAACCTAGTTCCTAACGTGCCCAATCAAATAAGAGAAAGGGCGATCTCGAGTGCTCCACGCACAAGGATTGTGTAAAAATATTATTAAAATAAATATTCTCTATTAATTGATAAGGTATTACATCATTTTATAAATAAAGAATCATAGTCCTAATAACTTACTAATTCTACTCTTATTAGAATACCTATCCAAATCAAATACCTATTAAATCAATAATTAATCCTAGCGATAGAATTCTAATAGAAATAGAAATTAAATCTAACTAAAATAGCTTCCTAACACAATCTTACAATCCTATCTTCTTCAAACCTTGAGAACAACATAAATTATTG
The DNA here is from genome assembly GCF_017979445.1 of Akebia trifoliata. NCBI lineage: Eukaryota > Viridiplantae > Streptophyta > Magnoliopsida > Ranunculales > Lardizabalaceae > Akebia > Akebia trifoliata. The sequence goes on along the minus strand of NC_141385.1, from coordinate 40,990,440 downwards.
GTTAAGCATAGAATGATGGGTTGAAGAAGAGAATGAATGTGTTAAAGTGGTCTACCCTAAAGTTTCACAAGTTAAAGATGATGAATTTTTAGGTTGAGCTTGTCTCCGATCTTAAGTTTCTTTCTTCTTCAACCTTGAAATCTCAAGATCAAGATAGGATTTTGTAGTAATTGAAGAATGGAGTTTTGGGTAGAAAAATCAAGGACTTTCCACCAAATATTGAAAAGGTTAAAAATAGTCATTCCTAATAGTAAATAGCTCGAAGTTGACCTCGTTTTAAGAGAAAACAAAAGGGGCTATGTCTAGAGTATGTAGATGAGGGTAGTTAATTCTAGTACATTAATATTATAAAAAAAGACTTGGGTCAAGGGGCCATGTCATCGATTTAAAAACACTTGAGTATCATCGATCAAAATATGGTGGATATGTCTAAATCACCATAGTGAGGAATTTATGCAATGTTTGCAGGGTGTGAAAATCGCTCGATGACAACTATAAAAGAATTCTTTGGAGGAAGTAATTAAGTGAGAAATATTAATTTTAAAAAATAAATCCCATTCATTAGTGCTTGAATTTCCTTCTCAATGGTATGTTATTTATATATATATAATAAAGTAATTAATATATTTTATGTTCATTTCCTTGTTCTTTTTGAAAAAAGTAAGTAATTAATAATAATATCAGTCAACTATAGTTTGCCCCCCTAGAAGAAAATCCTAGCTCCACCCTGACTACAATGAACCATTTAAAATCTAGACGCTTAATGTCTATTCCCGCTATTCGGGAAGACGAAGAGAACTTCTCTTGATTTTGTCATTTTTTGTTGATTCTAAGATTTAAAAGGTTCTAAAATAATTATTTCGACGGATTATGACAATAGCAGTAACATAAAATCTCTTTCTATTTTTAGGTTTTCTTATTGATTTACTTCATTTGTTTGAAATCAAATGAATGATTCCCAAGAACTCAATCTAAAAAAGGAAAAAAAACTCAATCAACTGACCACAATTACAATGAATGTGATAGTTTAAAAGTTGTAAATAAAAATTGTATCTTTTCATGCATTTATCGATTTTTGTTTTTGTATTTTACATTGTAAAAAAAAAATTTGTGTCGACAAGAAATGTCTAACATAACTTAAGTCATGTCGACCATGTCCGGTCGACGAAGTGGTTTTAGGCACACAAAAAAAATATCGATAGGAAACATTTGACATGGCTTAATTCTTGTCAGATGTGTGTTGTCAACATGGTTTAACATATGTTGACCTTTTTTAATCAACATAAGAAAACAAAATTTGATTTTTTATTTTTATTTTTGGTAGATTTAACACATTATCAACAAGTTCTTGTTATCAATACTCTCTAAAAATATTTCAACGATTTTTAAGCATTCAAATGTTGTACATTATATTTTTTAACCATAATCTAAATTAATGCGTGGCATTTGGCAAATATTTCTATCGTTTTTTTTTTTTTTTTTTCATTACAAAGTAGAGATGATAAACAAATAAAAAAAGAACTTAAATTTGATGCCTTTCAAGATTCAAATCAACTCTTAGTCCAAGATGACAATAGTTCATTGTAAAGTTTTCTATGGGAAAACAATGAGGGCAAGATGTGAAGTTCAATCGTGGATGATAGCAAAATGTATTTGGTAGGTGCATTTACCATATAGGTATGTTAACAACCATGTTTTGAATTTTGGGGGCATGACTACTAAGTGGAAGTAGATGTCTTAAAAAGTGGGTGCAAATGTTCTTACCATTTTTTTTGTTCTTTTTAAAAAGTAGATATAATGGTATCTTAATAATTTCACTCTTAAGAGGACATTTTAAATAAATTTCAAATTCTCCATTATTTGTTGTGAGTTGACGCTAGTTTTCGATAAAGGAATTTTATAATTTCCCCTCTATATTAATAACATACACCTAAAATTCCGTCTAATTAAAAAGAGAGTTATTGTTGGCACCCCAATTTTTACTTATTACATCCCAATTTCTTAATTTATTTATCACTACCTATCAAAAGATTAAAACATAGTACTCTTCAAACATTGCAAAGTTTTCACTCAAATTACAATCTCAACATTACAAACCACTATCACCCTAATTCAAAGAATTTCAGTGGTTGTTATCCATTGTGATTAGGCTAATATAAAATCCTAAACCCAAAGAGAGAGAGAGAGAGAGAGATATTTTCTATGGCACCCCAACTTTTACTTATTCTCAACAATTCACTTTCTTAGAGTAAATAACAATTTCACCCCCGACAGTTTGGCATAATTCTTGGCCGACCCCTTAATGTTTCAACAATTATCTAATGAGTTCACTTACCCCCTTTCATCTAATTGCCTTCAACCAAACAGTTAATAAGTTTTCATAAAGACTATTTTATCCTTTTAAAAATTAATTATCATTTATAAACAAAAATATCCCTGTGAAATAATGGTTTACTTGTGAATACTTAGATGGGGACATTTTTAATAGTTTTAAAATTTATTTATTTTTTATTTAAAAAGATAAAATGAGAGGGTAAAATAATAAAATACATTTCAATTTTAACATTGTGTGAGGTAAGTGCAACTGTCAAAATATTAAGGAAGGTAACTGCCAAATCACAGAGGGATCAAAGTGTAACTTACCATTATTTTTATTTGGGATGTAATAAGTAAAAGTTGGGGGGGTGCCAATAACAGCTCTCATTAAATTAAAATAAATAAATAAAAAGGTCAAAATTATCTTAATATCCTAATGGGTATATGTGAACCCTTTGATAAATATTTCAAGAAGAGTACTAATAGTACGACTTGCCAGATGGCATACCCAATCCACTCCTTGTCACAGACAAGTTTGGGAACTATAGATCGATATGCCTTGGGATACACTTTTTCATGAGAAAGTGCAATCGTGTGTTCTAAGACATACAGATTTATGATTTCCATCAGGGAGTTGATTGAGTATGCCACCTAACTAGTCATATTATCAAGACTCTTTCTAGAATATACATAAACAATATCATTAATTTTGGCCGTTTTGGTATAGCATCCTTTTATAATTACAATATCAATTAATAAATTAAATAGTTGTAATAAATTAATTAAAAACTACACTTTCCAAAGATCTCATTCACTCACCTCCTCTCTCTCTCTCTCTCTCTCTCTCTCCTCTCTCTCAATATATATATATATATATGGGAAATGTTCAGCACCCTTAGTTTTACCACACACTTTAACAAACGTTTTTTGTCCTACATGGGTTAGAAGTTTTGGAATGAGCTGATTTTTGGTGAGGATGATCTCTATGATTAGAAGATCATCCTCCCCAAAAATCAGCCCATTTCGAAATGTTTAGCCCCATGTTTACACGTTGAAAAATCGTGGACCGTCCATTTTTTGTAAATCAATTTTGACGGGGTTAGAAGTTTTGGAATGAACTGATTTTTGGTGAGGATGATCTCCTCACCATAGAGATCATCCTCACCAAAAATCAGCTCATTCCGAAACTTCTAACCCATGTAAGACAAAACGCATTTGTTAAAGTGTGTGGTAAAACTTAGGGTGCCGAACGGGACCCTATATATATATGAGTCAGGTTCAAAGGACAACCATTTCTACACACATATAGACAACGTGTTTTGTCTTATATGGGCAAAAATGTTTGGAATGAACTGATTTTTTGTGAGGATGATCTCTGTGATGAGGGGATCATCCTGGCAAAAAATCATCCCATTCCAAAACTTGTAACCCCATCAAAATTGATTTACAAAAATTGGACGGTCTATAATTTTTCAACAAAAATTGGACGGTCTAGAAGTTTCATAATGATCTGATTTTTGGCAAGGATGATCTCCTCATCACAGAGATCATCCTCACAAAAAATCAGTCCATTCCAAACATTTTTGCCCATATAAGACAAAACACGTTGTCTATATGTGTGTAGAAATGGTTGTCCTTTGAACCTGACCCATATATATATATATATATATATATATATATATATATGTATGTATGTATGTATGTATGTATGTATGTATGTATGTATGTATGTATGTATGTATATATATACACATAAAACTTCCGCTCAAGAATGTCTTAGAACCGAACCCACAAGTAATTGTCCTAGCTAGTATTCGTAGAAGAACAACAAGGTGATCAATCGAGGATTATGGCTTGGAGGAGGACAATGACGATGATAGTGATGATAACGATGACATGCACAGCAATGTGTGTCATACCAAGGGTGGAGTCATTACGACGAGAAATTGGGGCTCCTTCCCCCAAACGTTATGATAATGACATTGGTCATTTACCAGTGCCGATCGATAAAGAGACGATACAGTGTTGGATACCAATAAAGAACTTAGATGGGTGCGATGTGGCCATATTAGCAGCTTTTCATCAACAGAATTGGTCTTTGTTTGATAACGCTTGTTGTCAAGCCATCTCCAAAGGTACCCATAGATGTTGGACGAAGTTGTTCCCTTTATTCCCTCAATTCCCACCACTAGTCGTGGACAATTGTGCTCTATCCGCACCCAAATCCTTGTAAACTGGGTTGGAGGAGCAATTAAATTTCGAGTCATGGTTAGTTCAATAAAATAAGAGTTAAATTATGTGAGGGTTGGATCAATTAATAAGATTTGTGTGTTAATTATCTTGACTTGATAGTCCAATTTTTATTTCTTATAACCGAGTATCCCTATAGACAGCAGACTAGGTCCGTATCTGGGCATTGCCCACCCCGTCCATAGACCATGCATGGTCTCGTCCAAGGAATAGTCCCGAGGCACGCACATCACACGCACTACGTACATGAGGGTGCACCCACCCAAGTGTGATCAAAAGATTCACAAAAAATCAGATTACAAAACTTTTAACTTCACCAAGATTAATTTACTTACAAGTAAATGGTAAAAATTGATAGCCCATGATTCTTCAACTTATAAATCACTTTTGATGGGGTTACAAGTTCAAAATTGTTGAGATTGCAAGTTTTGCCACTAAAAACAAAACCTATTTACAACTAGAAAATATCAATCTAAGACCAAAAAAAATTATTTTAAATCAATATTTTCTAGCAAATATCTGAATTTTTCAAGACACATCCATGCATCTAATATTCAATATAGATAAATTTTAAGATCCAGAATTTATTTAGAAAAAATCAATTGCTCAGATATACCAAAACAAATAAGAGCCCAGTCTCTTCTAAGACTCTAATCTAAGAGTGATGAACCACCAAAATATCGTCGAGGTATTATGTACGATGTCTTGTATATTCTTTTTTGGGCTTGGGCTTCAAGAGCCAAAATCAAAGGGGACATTTTCTGAAACTAGTCAGGCTTCTCGACTGGGCCCATGCAGGGTTCGATGGCAGCGCACCGAGGCAAAAAATTTCTGGGTACATATATGTATTCTTTTGGAAAAGTCATCAAGGGTTTTCTACTTTTGGTAGTTTTTTTATTATCTGAACCATGGGTGTACACATACTGCCAAACCACGTAAATCCTTGTGCTTCTGTGTGAATTTTCTTTGCCGCTTCATTTTTCACAAGAGGTTAATACATGATCCCAAGGCAAAAAAATTCTCTAAAATCCCCTCTATACTCCAAAGTTCATATCTCTCTTGCACTTGTAAAAAAAGAAAAATGGAGAACACTCAGATGAACCTTCTTAACTGCTGTAGTGACTTTCAGGTCCACATTTTTCAACTCCTTTTTGCAAAGTAGCACAGCCTCCCTAAGTCCAGAACCAAGCTAGTCCTTGGGCTTCACACGACATAAATCTCCAGCACAATCCAATAGTCTAGAAAAAACCCAAGAATGGTTTAGGGATAATTTCGTAAACTAATAGTGCTCTTTGTTCAATTAAGCTGTTAGGAGTGAAAAAGATTTGGAGAGTTTAAACGTCGTAACAATATTTGGAGTATGAACTTATTTTGGAAGTAATACTCCGAAATCCAATAATTTTTCAGTAGGAATCACTATTGGCATCAAATAATTTTAATGATTTGTTCTACATATAATGGACAAAATAAGTGATGTTGCTAGCTTTATGGAACCAATTGGCCAAGCCCAACAAAAAATGTTAGATTACCAAGTCAGCTTAGGAAACTCTTTGTCTTGATTATGAAACATGGTAAAAAGAAAAAAAAAATTCTTCATGTTCTATAATTTACTCTTTTTTATTAATAATTTGTAAAGCAGTACAAAGGGATCCACATCATGAAAGTAAACTAAAGCATGCCAAGTAATACTCACTGTAGAACATCATAACTACTGCTTAATACTTGGTGCAATCAGTTGGTTTGAAGGAAACCAACTCATTTTTGAGATCATATACAACATGCAAGTTCATCTGAGCCATGTTTCCAAAGATCCCAATTTCTCCTCCTGGCACAATAATTAAGCAAACGAAATCTTCTCCATATCGAACAAATGTACTCAATGAAGGTAACTTCACGTCAGCACCACCGGAGAAATGAAAAGTGATGATAGGAAACTTGATCTCATCAGACTTTGTGTTGTAGCATAATTTGTGGGAGGGAAGCGGATCCGGGGTAGGTTTAAGTTTAACGAACTCCTTTATCGATGATTCAATCTTTCTGTAAAGCTCGATAGGTAGCAATGTTAAGGTAGTCCCTGAATCAATTACAATGTTGCCCACATTATTGGTCTTTGATGAAATATTATAACCAAATTTCTTATCTCCAACACTAACACCTTCTAGTGTTAGACGATACACAGTCTTTGGTTCCATGTTTCTCACTAATGGAGTTGTGACAACTCCTTCACCTGAGACCATAGCTTCACTACCAAACTTCATCTTACTAGAAGATGAAGTTAAAAAAAAGGGGATTAAACAGTAGGCGAATTTCCAATCAATTTTAGGACCCAATTGTGATATCAACGAAAAAGGTCCACCTCCTAAGCCAATCAGACCCGAAAATGTATAACTGAACGTCTCTTCGTTTCCATATGCGCACCCAAATATGATATTTGGGAGCGCCACTGATGATCTTCCACTACTTGATTGCAATTTAAATGTCTCAGTGGCAAGGTTTCCCTTAGTGAATGATCTGTCACCATAACCGTACAAGTAATTGCAAATGTCTTGGCTAGTACTACAATTAAAGTTCTTACCAAGAGCTTCACAAGGCTTGGACAAACAAAAAATGTTTTTGTAGCTAGAAGATTGTTTGGGATAAAGGTAATCGGTTTCAAACATGTGGCATTTTTGGCAAGACTTACATTGGACCCATACTAGATCACTACCAGTGTCGGCAATTGCGTATATTTGAACAGGAAGAGTTCCAACAGAGATTCCCATCAAATACTCAAAATCCGAAGGGTACACATTGGATTGAATTTGTTCTGTTGAAGTTGATGAAGAAGATGATAGCTTGAGACGATTCATACGAGCCATAGACCGATGATCAACGTTCTCCATTCGGTATAATTACTTTCAGCGGGATTGAAGAAAGGAGAGATTGGAGAATCTCTATGTATCAAATCAACATGGAATCCATGACAAACATGAACAATAGTGAAATGAAAGTTGTAGAGGTAAGTGACAATGACTATAACCATTAAGACGGAGTTGGATGCCATGGTAGAGAAATGATTTATTGGTTATAGGAGACTTCAATTTATAGTTAAACCTTAATAACAATTTGTTATTTGTCATCAATCAATAAAGACTAATGAGGGACTATTAAGAAGAAGAAAAAAAGTTTACTAAATGGACTATCAAGTTATCACCAAGAATTCAAGGACTATTAAAAAAGAAAACCCTCTATGAGGGACCTTTAAGTAATTTTCCCATTATGTTTCATGATAACAGGGCTACAATGGCATAATGATATCTTTTTAGTTTGGGTAATAATGCTAAGATTTAATTGGGTGATGTAGACATAGTCTTCCATATTGATGAATATTTGAGATCATGTGTTTTTTAAGTCTTCTTGGGCCAAAAAACCGTTAATTTTTTTTCCCCAAAATCTTTTAGTTTTTATTTTTTCTTTTATTGGTAAAAATCTGTCATCTTCCTACTCTTCAACCTATACGATATATTATTGTAATATATTAAACGTTGTCTTCAATCCACGATTTCCATCCTATCTCTATTTTTTTACCCAAAATTTCAACATCTTCTATTTTAAAAATTAGTTCTTACTTTAAGACTTGACGTAGAATCTTAATGGTGAAGATGACAGTAAACAAATTTTATCCAAGAAATTAAGGATGGCATGGTTTTAGAAAGAAAAATCAAGGTCTTTTGACTAAAGTTGAAAGGAAAATGCTGAAATGACAAAAAGAATCTCACAAGTCTGATGTGGGATGTACACATAATAACCATAGATGTGTTTCCTCGTGATACGAGTAAAAACCATATGTGGTTATGTATGCACGTCCACTTCAGAATTCTGAGAATCACAGTAAATCCATTGTCACCCCAGCACGACTCGTGTTGAAAATGAGGTCATTTTCTATTGGTCGGCTAGATAAAACAAAGGTCAAGGGACATGTAATCACCAAAAGGTGGCTGGGTTAGTGGGTATGTCTAAATCATCGAACTTTATTTCATAAATGGGTTTAAAGGTTAAGAAGAAAAGCCCAATACTTATTGCATAGCCCAATAGGGATTTTTCTTTTAAATGGTCCCTAAGTTTTGGATGGTATCTTAATAGTTCATTTAGTAAATTTTCCATTTCTTAATAGTCCCTAGACCTCATCTCACGTGTATAATGTCTTTGAAATACTCAAACTACATTTTTCTCATCTTCTTCACGTAGTAGTTTTCCAGTGGAGATTGTAATCTTTTCTGATGATCTTTGATCATGAATGACGAACGGATAATGATATTCGCGTAATTTTGAACATCTAGGCATATTTTATTGATTTATTTCGAGGATTTATAAAAAAAGAATTAAGAACAAAGTTGAGATTCTAAATATTTTTATGATTATATTGTAATTTTTTTTATTTGTAACTATTTAAGCATTTTGAGTATTTCGAGGAGATTTACTCAATATCGAACTCAAAAAAATAAAAATAAGATCAAAAAATCTTATTCACATTTACAGTGTCGAGTTCACCACTTTTTATTGTCTATTTCAACATATTTATCATCGAACTTACCACTTTTTATTTTGTAGTTCAACATTTAATAATTGTCAAATTTGACGGGATTTTTTATATGAAAATTATGTCAAAATCAACAATAAATAAATGTTGAACTACACAATAAAAAATGATGAACTTGACTCTAAGTAATTAATGGCTAGCTCGATAAAAAAATAATAGAAGTGTTGAGCTCGACACTAAGTAATTAATATTGAACTAAACAATAAAAAGTGGTGAACTCAACACTAGTTGGTGAATTCAACAATAAAAATATTGAACCAGACAATAAAAAGTGGCGATGCGCGCAAGTTGGTTCGGACACTCGGTTAGAAAAAAAAAAAAGTGGTGAACTCGACACTATAATATGGGTACCCATTGACACCCCTAATGGAGAATGATATTCTCTTTTGAACATTTAGGCATATTTTTTTTTCATATTCGTTTTCATTTTTTCGACTTTGATCCTTGTTAAATCTCCTCGAAATACCAAAAATGCATTTGTCATAGTTGCAAATCAAAAGTTACAATGTAATCTTCAAAATTTTATAATCTCAATTCGTTCTTCATTTTTTTTAATGAAACGTCGAAATAAAATAAAAAAATGTATAAATGTTCAAAATTAAGAAAATATAATTCTCCAGTAGGGGTGTCAATGGGTACCCGTTTACCCGGTTCCGATTCCAATTCCCTTTCTATTAGAATTGATTACAGCCGAGTTTAATATGGAACCGAACCAATAAGACCATAACCATTAGGTTCTATCCAATGGGTACACAGAGGTACCCAAAACAAATTTATTTTGTCATTTTATTTTACAGTATACATGATTTAAAGTTTTCCTATATTTTAAAGTTAACATGTACATGTATAATGTACACGTGGGTCACCTATTCTTAAAGCTTATGCCTTGTAAAGAAGTGAATTTTAATTTTTGAGCAAAAAATCATATTTTTAGTGGAAAAAGGTATTATTAATTTGATACTTTGTAGATAATATATTAAAAGAAAAAATAATAATAATGATTTTGAAACATTCTTTTCCCATTCGATTCTTGAGAATCGGAATCGACGGGTACCTGTGATTTTTGGCAGTTCCACTTATTTTTTAACTATAATCGAAACCGTCAAGAATTAGAATTGAAACTATATAATGGTTATGATTCTCATTTTCTTAGGAACTAACCCATTGGCACCCCTTTTTTCCATTCGTTGTTCATGATCAAAGATCCCAAAAAAATTATTAGAATCGCAATTAAAAAATCTAACTACACGAAGAAGATGAGAAAGGGTAATTTGGGTATTTAAAATATATTATACACAAGAGATTAGGTCTAGGGACTATTAAGAAAAAAAAAATTTATTTAATAGATTATTAAGTGATCGTCCAAAACTTTGGGACTAGCTAGAAAAAAGTGCCTCCATCAGGATGCTTTATGTAATTTTCCCAACAATTATTGAACACTAGTGCCAAAATTTGCCATGTTGGGTTTAAGGAAGATCAGGACTGACTGATAGTACTAAGGCTATTAATGAACAGATTGGATCATACCCATATTGATGAATATTTGAGATCATGTGTTTTTTGAGTCTTCTCTGGCCAAAAAACCGTTAATTTTTTTTCCCCAAAATCTTTTAGTTTTTATTTTTTCTTTTATTAGTAAAAATCTGTCATCTTCCTACTCTTCAACCTATACGATATATTATTGTAATATATTGAACGTTGTCTTCAATCCACGATTTCCATTCTATCTCTATTTTTTTACCCAAAATTTCAACATCTTCTATTTTAAAAATTAGTTCCTACTTTAAGACTTGACGTAGAATCTTAATGGTGAAGATGACAGTAAACAAATTTTATCCAAGAAATTAAAGATGGCATAGTTTTGGAAGGAAAAATCAAGGTCTTTTGACCAAAGTTGAAAGGAAAATGCTGAAATGACAAAAAGAATCTCACAAGTCTGATGTGGGATGTACACATAACCATAGATGTGTTTTCTCGCGATACGAATAAAAACCATCTATGGTTATGTATGCATGTCCACTTCAGAATTCTGAGAATCACAGTAAATCCATTATCACCCCAGCACGACTCATGTTGAAAATGAGGTCATTTTCTATTGGTCAGTTAGATAAAACAAAGGTCAAGGGACATGTAATCACCAAAAGGTGGGTGGGTTAGTGGGTATGTCTAAATCATCGAACTTTATTTCATAAATGGGTTTAAAACGTTAATAAAAAAAAGCCCAACACAAATACTTAATGCATAGCCCAAGATGTGTTTGCTCCCCAAAAAGTTAATTGGAATTCCTTTGAATATTATGGTAGGGTCAGATCTCTTTATTGAGAAATTGCTTGCATTTGCCTCAATCATATAATTTTTGGTTCACTAAAACATCAATCAAAATTCCTATAGAGAGCTACTATGGGCACCCAACTTTTATTTAATACACACCAATTAGAAATAAAGAAAATAAGAGAATGATTGAGAATAAGTAAAATTTGGGGTGCCAATAGAAAGTATCTTCTTCTTTTTTATAGTTAAATTTCCATTTTTTGGATTTTGGATTTTATATGAGCCTAATCATAATTGTAAACAACCAAGGAATGTTATAATTTGAGTCAAACTTTTGTAATGTTTGAAGAGTGTATTTTTAATCTTTAATTGGGGTGTGATAAATAATTTAAGAAATTAGGGTGTAATAAGTAAAAGTTGTCATTATTTGCTTGCAATTGGGTTCCAAGCCAATGGCTTCCAATAAGCAATTGGATAATTTTTGTGGAAAATTACTTAAAGGACCCTAGTGAAGGGACTTCTTTCTAAATAGTCCCTAAGTTTTGCACAGTATCTTATTAGTCCATTTACTAAACTTTTCTTTTCTTAATGGTCACTTGACCCTATCTCACATTGTAATGTTTTTGAAATATCCTAATTACCTTTTTTTTATCATATTCTTCACATAATTAGTAGGTTTTCAAATGGCGATTGCGATTATTTTCGACATTTTTTTGCGATAAATGACAACTGGAGAATGATATACTCTTAATTTTGAACATTTAGAAGTATTTTTGTTGATTTTTTTCGATGATTATTTTTTATAAAAGAAAATTACTTAAAGGACCTTGGCGAAGGAACATTTTTCTAAATAATCCCTAAGTTTTGAGTGGTCTCTTAATATAGTTCATTTAGTAACTTTTCTTAATAGACCTGGACCTTTCTCCACATTTCTCATGATTAAATGGCCTATCCGTTCGAACTCATCATTTTCATTATAAAACAATTGGATTTTAAGCATCTCAATCAAGTTTTGGAAAGTCCATTCTGTTGGAAAGGATTTAAGAAGGAAGAAGAAGTCATTTTCTAGGGTTTTTCCAAACATTTTGAAGATGTATGTAAAAAACTAAGATTTTTTCCCTTTTTTTTTATATAATTTTTTTATGAAAATCAATCAAGAATGATTCTTTTGGGTTAAAATCATTTAAATAAGTCATTATCTCAAGTTTTTAGTTGATCTTTCCATGTATTTTAGTCGAAAAAACTGGAAAATTGAAAATGGGTGGGTTTTTACCATTGTCGAGTTCACCACTTTTCATTTTAAAGTAGTGAACTTAATAATAAATAAAAAGCATCGAGTTCGACAATAAATATAAAGTGCTAAACTCGACAATAAATAAAAAACAGTGAGTTCTCCAATAATGAGGGATCATTAGGAAATAAAAAATTTCCTAAATCTCCTATCAAGCTACCACACAAAACTTAGGGATAATTTAAAAATAAATCCCTCCACCAGGGTCATTTAAGTAATTTTTTTCAAAAAAATGAAGAACGCAGTTGAAATTCTAAAATTTTCGATGATTATGTTGTAATTATGATTTATGAATTTAGGTATTTCAAGCAGATTTACCCAGTATGGAAGTAAAAAAATTAAAAATTAAAAATATGAAAAAAATTAAAAAATCTGGATCACATTCAGAGTGTCTAGTTCACCAACTTTTATTGTCTAGTTCAACATTTTTTATTGTTGAGTTTGATGGTTTCTTTATGAAAATATTATTGAACTTGACAGTAATAAAATGCGACTTAAAAGAGTCAAGTTCATCAACTCAAAAGGGTAGTTTGGGTATTTCAAAATATTAACGTTGGATGAGGTACAAAGACCATTAAGAAATAAAAAGCTTACTTAATGGACTATTTAGATACCGCCCAAAACTCAGGAACTATTTAGAAAGAAATCCCTCCACCAAGGTCCTTTAAGTAATTTCCCTAATTTTAATTTACTAGACGGGTTAGCGATGGATGAATGGGCCAAACAACTATGGGAAAATTACTAAAGGACTCTGGAGGAGGGATTTTTCTTTTAAATGGTCCCTAAGTTTTGGATGGTATCTTAATAGTTCATTTAGTAAATTTTCCATTTCTTAATAATCCCTAAACCTCATCTCACATGTATAATGTCTTTGAAATACTCAAACTACATTTTTCTCATCTTCGTTGAGTAGTAGTTTTCCAGTGGAGATTGTAATCTTTTCCGATGATCTTTGATCATGAATGACGAACGGATAATGATATTCGCGTAATTTTGAACATCTAGGCATATTTATTGATTTATTTCGAGGATTTATAAAAAAAGTATTAAGAACAAAGTTGAGATTCTAAATTTTTTTATGATTATGTTGTAATTTTTTTTATTTGTAACTATTTAAGCATTCTGAGTATTTCGAGGAGATTTACTCAATATCGAACTCATAAAAATAAAAATAAAGTCCAAAAATCTGATTCACATTTACACTGTCGAGTTCACCACACTTTTATTGTCTATTTCAACATTTTTATCATCGAACTCACCACTTTTTATTGTGTAGTTCAACATTTAATAATTGTCAAATTCGACGGGATTTTTTATATGAAAATTATGTCAAAATCAACAATAAATAAATGTTGAACTACACAATAAAAAATGGTGAACTTGACACTAAATAATTAGTGGTTAGCTCGATAAAAAAATAATAGAAGTGTTGAGCTCGACACTAAGTAATTAAATATTTAACTAAACAATAAAAAGTGGTGAACTCGACACTAGTTGGTAAGTTCAACAATAAAAATATTGAACCAGACAATAAAAAGTGGTGACGCGCGCAAGTTGGCCCGGACACTTAGTTAGCAAAGAAAAAAGTGGTGAACTCGAAACTATAATATGGGTACCCATTGACACCCCTAATGGAGAATGATATTCTCTTTTGAACATTTAGGCATTTTTTTTTTCATATTCGTTTTCATTTTTTGGACCTTGATCCTTGTTAAATCTCCTTGAAATACCAAAAATGCATTTGTCTTAGTTGGAAATCAAAAGTTACAATGTAATCTTCAAAATTTTATAATCTCATCTTCGTTCTTCATTTTTTTTAATGAAACGTCGAAATAAAATAAAAAAATGTATAAATGTTCAAAATTAAGAAAATACCATTCTCCATTAGGGGTGTCAATGGGTACCCGTTTACCCGGTTCCGATTCCAATTCCCTTTCTATTAGAATCAATTATAGCCGAGTTTAATATGGAACCGAACCGATAAGACCATAACCATTAGGTTCTATCCAATGGGTAACATAAGTACCTAAAACAGATTTATTTTGTCATTTTATTTTATAGTATACATGATTTAAGGTTTTCCTATATTTGAAAGTTAACATGTACATGTATCATGTACACGTGGTCACCTATTCTTAAAGCTTATGCCTTGTAAAGAAGTGGATTTTAATTTTTGAGCAAAAAATTATATTTTTAGTGGAAAAAGGTATTATTAATTTGATACTTTGTAGTTAATATATTAATTTTTAAAAGAAAAAAATAATAATAATGATTTTGAAACATTCTTTTCCCATTCGATTCTTGAGAATCGGAATCGACGAGTAACAGTGATTCTTGGCGGTTCCACTTATTTTTTAACTAGAATCAAAACCGTCAAGAAGTAGAATTGAAAATATATAATGGTTATGGTTCTCATTTTCTTAGGATCTAACCCATTGGCAACCCTTTTCTCCATTCGTTGTTCATGATCAAAGATCCTAAAAAAATGATGAGAATCGCGATTAAAAAATCTAACTACAGGAAGAAGATGAGAAAGGGTAATTTGGGTATTTAAAATATATTGTACACAAGAGATTAGGTCCAGGGACTATTAAGAAAAAAAGTTTTATTTAATAGACTATTAAGTGATCGCCCAAACCTTTGGGACTACCTAGAAAAAAGTGCTTCCGTCAGGATCCTTTTAAGTAATTTTCCCAACAATTATTGAACACTTGTGCCAGAATTTGCCATGTTGGGTCTAAAGAAGATCAGGACTGACTGATAGTACTAAGGCTATTAATGAACAGATTGGATCATACCCAAAATTTGTTCCGACTAAGTCTTGAATTTGATTGATGATTTGGGCATCAAGGAGGATCTGATTTGATTAAGTAATTGAGAATCCAATGATTGTTTACTTTTCATTTTTATCATATTAGAAAATAGAGATTTTGAGATGGAAATAAGTATAGTAATTTAAGCTTAATTTCAGATGATTACTTGGGGTGTAATAAGTAAAAGTTGGTAGTGCCAATAACAGCTCTCATTAAACTAAAATAAAATAAAAAATAAGTTCAAAATTATCTTAATATTCCAAAGGGTATATGTGGATCATTTGATAAATATTTCAAGAAGAATGCTGATATTATGACCCGCCCAGTTGGCATACTCAATTGACTTTCTAACATGGATAAGTTCGGGAATTGTAGGTCTGTATGTCTCGGGATACTCTTGTTATAGGGAAGTGCAATCGTGTATCCCAAGGCATATGGATTTACCGTTTCTGTTTGGGAGTCGATTGAGTATGCCACCTGACGACTCATATTATCACGACTCTTTCAAGAATATATATGCACAATATCATTAATTTTTGCCGTTTTTGTATAGCATCCTTTTAAAACTACAATATCAATTAATAAATTAAAGAGTTCCACAAAGATCTCATTCACTTGCCTCCTGTTGTCTCTCTCTATATATAACCTCCCCTCAAGAATATGTCTTAGAACCGAACCCACAAGTAATTGTCCTAGCCAGTATTTGTAAAAGAACGAAAGGGTGATCGATCGAGGATGATGGCTTGGAGGAGGACGACGATGATATTGATGCACTATGTGAAAAAGGCTCATATTTGACGGTCTTAGCCCGTCAAATTTTGAGAAATTTGACGGACCCTCCTGTCAAATATGCCCGTCAAATATTCTCTTGTAGAATTTTTTTTTTGACAGCCCTGGACTATCAAACTATTGGAGAATGGAATTAAAAAAAACAAAAAAAAATCCATAGAGTATGATATGACCGTCAAATTTGGAGGTTTAACAAACAATATCACGGTCCTCTAATTCACTAATCACAATGAACGAAATAATATATAAAAAAATCAGAAAAAGAAAAAAAAAAAAAAAAAATCATAAAACAAGCTCCAAACTAAACTAAATAACCCAAAATTAATATACATGTAAACCTATTTATTAAGATCGAAAATTCTGTCGAAACTACAAATAACTGACAATAAAGCAGTATATGATATATATATACAGCTATTTATGTCACACTCCTGATTTAATTTAGAACACAAAACACAAACAATTGAAGAAGCAATAATAGATTCTAAGAGATACCTAAGAGAAAGCCTAAGAAGTAACTTTATAGACAAACTGTAAGAGAACCAACTCTCCTCAATACTATATGTCTAAATCCATGGACATTAGGAATTCCATTAGTGACAGATGACCCCACCTGCCACACTTGATTCACCGTCGCCCCCGCCATGTTCTTCGGCAACACCACCGTAGCATATAGCCTCATCACACCATCTACGTACTCCGCTTCCATTTCGGGCACATCGAACGCTATCTTCGACCGTTCGATGTTCTTGTAAGAGGTCACATTGAAGGTTTTCACTGTCATGGATCCATCATCTTGTTTATAGGCAATCAGAGAATCATCACTCATAAACAATCAACTTAAAGGAAATTTTAAGCATTTCGACAAAACATTCACCAGTCTTTCTCACACTACCTCTTCTCATGACAAGTAAAACAAACTCCTCAGAAGATGCGAACAGGCTTTACCATGGAACTCTTCAGGTACAAGCACCTCACCTGATTTCCAAGCACACCCAGAATCATCGAATCAATTATTGATATTTTAGTATAAAGTGATTTCAACTTCTTCTCATGTTCTATAAAAGGAATCAAGTGCACAACTGAGCACAGAATAAAAAGAGTAAAACAAAAGGATCTTCCAGAGTAAAAGTGGGAGCTTATATTTGGAGGGGAAAGCTCACTTCAACACAATCTCCTGCCTTGGCTACAATTCTTTTGATCAACACATCAAAACCATTTTCCTGCACAAAGTAACTGAATGATGTCATTTCAAAGGGCTTTATCACATATATCGCACGAATAAGGCTGCATAGTAAAGTTGCATATTGTACCTGCATAGTAAAGTTGCATATAGTAAAGTAACTGAACAGAATTCTAACACAGTCAATGTCTGTAGAAGCCCACTTTGTGGCTGCTTTCACATTAGAACCCAAATAGCCATTTTTCCCAGGTTGACCCTTCTATAAATGCCCTTGATTCTCACTTAATGGTTAGATTTGAACTGGAGAGATGGTGCTGGTTCTGGTAACAAATGAGGTGAACCCTACCAATATACCAAAAAATAAAAAATAAAAAAGGTTAAGCCTAGTGTGCAAAAATCTTAGCCCACATTTCTTTGGGGAAGCTGGGAAGGGGTGGTCAGTAGCAGTTACAACACCTATAATTTATCCAATCAACCACATGGACCCTAGTTAATGGTCAACAATAAAATGAAAATTCTGGGCAGTTGCCAATTCTGCAAAATGTAACCAAAGGGGTGAAGGAAAAATCCCTAAAATCGGTTAAAAATCAACAAAGGCCAAACACAATAGATTTATTTAAAATTGGAACAAAAAAAAAAAATTGAACAGGAAATATTGAATTAATTGTGTAAGTTTGTTAGAAACAGAACAAGGGCCGATAGAAATAACTATGTAAGCTCGTCAAATCGATCATACAAGCTAAGTAGAAAATATATGTAATCAGACATTGTAGATCAACAACAATGGGAGATATTATAAGCCAATACACCATGAAAAGATTTATATGGCAAATAAATTGGTGAAAATTCAAATACCCAATATGAAAAATAGAACATAATTCAATTAAAGATGACAATGTGAAATAGAATAAACAGGTATGATGTAATCTTGACTAACCTGGTGCAATATAACCACATGAACCTGTGATCGCAGACATGGATTTAGGCCCAATGCTGATCACATCAACCACTTTGGAAACCCCCAAAATCTGCCACTTGTGCACTGAACTCTCTGTCCAACAAAACATTATTTGATTTCACGTTTTGATGAACAATTGGAGGCACGCAATCATGATGCAAGTTGGATACCCGTCCTTTACTACTATGAAGCAAATCACCCAAGCTTCTACTCGGCTACTAATTCCAAGAGAGAGAGTTCAATGACATTCTCATGTACCTTGTAACCCTACGATACATGGATGCACCCCTAGAAAAAACCACTGCTTTTTCTGAAAATTACAAGAAGACAAACATGTAAGTTAGAAAAACATCAATACAATCAATCACTAAGTTAATTTCAACTGTAATTAATGTTGCTGCCATTGTACCCACCAGAGTATACTCTGGTGGAGAATGTTGATCAAGTAAAGGATGGTGGCCACAATTTTACTCATTAAGAACATATTGTTTCTGGTCAGATCAGACACTCACTAACACTAGACAATGTCTAAGCACCTTCTATTTGGACATGTATCCTTAATATGTGACCCTGAAATGAGATGCGACCATGCACTTAAACTCATGAATGTATAACTAAAATGGAATATCAAGTTTGATACTAGTCTGTAACTTGAGGTGTTGAACAAGTACGACTTTGTTCAACTCAGACTTACCCAATGAATCTTGAAGTAAATGTGTCAACTTGGAGTTCCTGAAAAATCCCCAAGATCGAGGCACATGGTACCTAATAAGGTGAACATTAATTTGAAAAAGGTTATAGTAAGAAATCATTGATGGATTGAGGCACGTTCTATTACTAAAGTTTTCTTATAAGAGTCATTACCATCATTGAGTTGGGTTAGCCACAACCAACTTGACAATTTGGAGGTCGGAATGTCCCAGAATAGCTACACCTCTACTTCACACAACTAAAATTCAAACACATACATGCAAGTAGAAACCATTCAAGAAATTCAAAACAAAAGAAGAGATTACAAGCAACCGCCATGAATGATGAAGGGCTATAAACATTCAAAAGAAGGGATTCCAAGCAGGAACAAATAAGGCTCACCTACTACCACTAATGATGAAATTCTTCCGTTTCTTTGAAAAGACAACAGCTCCAACAGTTCCCATAATCTCACCTGTAATCCATAGAAGATAATAAACATGAGAAATCAATTTAAAAAGGGAACAAGTTTCACCTATATGGTCATCACTCCAGCTGAACAAGTTGCTCCCCTCCTATCTCTTATTCTTCTTGAAAATAAGGCTTTTTTTTTTTTTTTTTTCTGCTTTTTGAAACGATAGCCTTGATCTTCTGCCCAATCTAGCAAATAAATAAATACAAAGTCTTCTAATTCCTAACCTTAGGTTTCAGATGCTTGAACTGAATGCAAGCAATTAGTTTAGAACCTTAATGTAAGCACAGAAAAATGCATGAGAAAAATAACAATGAAATTTTCTGACAACTATGCACTACTATCAAGAAACAGGGGATGTAAAGGGAGAAGGAATGCAACTCAAGCCACAACACAAACTGTTTCCTGAAATTTGATTTTTCTTTTAATAGGGTATAATAATAACACATACTTTAAAGAGAAAATGGGTTTTAGTAAACTAAAACCTCCCCCATAACGTGGTCACACCGATCAGTGTCAGATCTTGATCATGGCCATGCACGCGACATATGTGTATTAGACACAACGGAGATGAATCTTACATTGATAAATCCATAGCGCATTGTTAAATAGTCCACCTTTGTTATCGAACCGAAAAACTGCCTAAAGAAAGCAAACTGCCAATTTTGAGAGTAAAAAGTTTGAGAATTTTCTAAGTCACTCCATGGGATCAACAAAACAAATAAGAATGAATCTTACAATCCAAGAGCCATGGTGATGACACTGATCGGTGTGACCATGTTATGGATCACACAAAATATGGATTTGAGATATGGGTATAGGTTAAAATGTTAGAAGGTTTGCTTACTTTTGCTTGTCCAAGAGCCATGGTGATGACACTGTAGAGAACGTGGAAAACGGCAAGGACGAAGATAAATGTGTAATTGATGCACCCCTCACTGTGAAACCAATGGGACTTTGTTCTAACACGAACGACAAACAATCATAAGTTAGTGCTAGAAAAAGAAAAAAAGAACATATGAGATTATAATAATCAAATTGTAATATGGTTGCATATATGAAATTAAACTAAATGATACAGACCCTATCGAATATCTAATCAACACTCAAACTAGAAATTGGACACCAATTAAAATAGAAATTGGAAGTTTGCATTCTGAAAATAAAAGTATTAAACAGCTCAGATTTACTAACAGGGCACTATTAGGTATTACAACAGTTTAGGAGGACTTTTGTTTCCTAAGAAAGTGCCCTGAAGTAGAATCAGATAGAACCATTTAAGATAAATGATGAGTTGTATTCTAAAAACAATGTTATATAATACCTTGGAATTCATAAGTTCCAATAGAGGACAACAGAAAAATACTAATGATGTTTGTCACTAGCATAGTCATATTGTAGGCAACTAGGGAACCCAAAATCAAGATTATAAGCAAAATAGAAAAAGCTTACAATAGCGTGATCCTTGCCAAAAGCAATTACACAGATGTACAAGCTCTCACACACGCACATACACGTGAGCACTTGTGTAGAATTCATGGAAGAAGAGGCATTAAGCTCCCCTCTTTACTATTAGAGTTTGGTAGAATATTCAAGTATATGCACCTATTAGATTCCAATGTTTACAAGTTGGGTCATGTTGAAAAAGTTGAAATCATTTGCATTTTGAGCGGTATCATATTATTATTGATTATTTTCAGGAAGAGAGAACTAAGAGTCATAAGATAGATCAACTAGAAAGTGATAGAAGGTGCTTTTCTTTACAAGTTCAAATGTTATCATCCTATTTAAATGTCTAAAAGAAACAGAGTTATTGGAAATTGAAATAAAAAACATCTGCATGCACCAAATAATTTATAGAAACACATAATTGGGTTTAAATTGGTAATCCCATTACCATCATCATTAGGTGAGTTTAAAAATGAAAACTTGCAAAATCAAAGAATTGTATCTCATGCAATACATGCCCCGATTACATCACAATCGTAATTAGAAGGAACATGCAGATTGAAAATTCTAAACGAACAACACTATTATAAAAGAATGTGGATTGAGATAGTTAAAAAAATCAATCTCAATATACTTTATTGAAGATTTGGTACTAAAGAAAATTCCAAATCTTTGATATAAGGTTTTGACGACGAATAAACCCCCCAGCTTTCTAAAGAATCTATGGAGAGAGACTTTGAGGAAAATCATGCTTTGAGCAGAATTCCCATTCCTTAATTATTGTAGCTCCATCCAGCACACTCACTCTCGAGGATTTTCAATGCCATAGAAGAGTCACTTCTAACTTAAATTAGCATGCAACTTTGATATTATTTGTGGGCATTTGGTTCAGATTTCCAACTTCACCAATAATTGATTTTAAAATCTGATGTCACTTTTGATTAGGATTATAAAAGCAATTATCTCATAATTAGAAATACATTAAGAAAATTACAAAATAATACAGCATCTGTTTCTTGCTTTTGTAAAAATGTGTTTTTTCTACTTTTATGTGTCACAACTACAAAATCAAGTTCAGAAAATGAGATTTTAATTCTACAGTCTGAAATCAGCTTCTCAAAAACAGTACAAGAAGAAAACAAGATCTTGAATTCTGAATATCTATTTACATAATCTAATTCTAAATATTTTACCAGAAAATTACATGATTTGAACCAAATATAATCAGAATTTTCCCCCCAAACTACTGCTACACATTCAAGATGGAATCCAAAACACAAACATTCAATAAAAAAAAACAATAATGCTGTAATTAAAACACCAAATCAATATTAAAAACCTACTTTTAAGATCAGATCTATGAATCACCATCAAAAAAACGAAAAAAAAAAATGAACCTTGATCAAGTCAGATGAGAGAGCTGGAGAGAGGTGGGATTGTGAGGGACGATGGACTGGATCAACAGATATGGCTTCAACTTAGCTTTGAGATCATGAACATTGATCTTTGCTGTTTAGATTCACAGAAAAAATAAAACTCATAACCAAGTAAATAATGATTAATACCAATTCAGAGATCGAAAAGTTCGTGGAATGATAAACCCTAGATCTCATCTTCAATAAACTGAACAACATTATGAATCCACCAACCTAAGAAATCGAGAGATCACTTTAAGGCTCCAATTAACCCTAGATCTCATCTTCACTCCATTTTCAGTGTTGACAGATCGAGAAATCAGATACAGAGAGAGATCGATCAGATATAAAAAGAGATGTGATCGAGGAAGACAAAGAGAGAGAGAGAGAGAGAGAGAGAGAGAGATTCTTACAATCAGTAGAGATTCTCGCGAACCAGTGAGAGAGTGAGAGAGGGGAAAAAAACGCAGGAAATTTCTCAAAATCGGGAGAGCTACTCACGAAGCAGAGAGAGAGAGAGGAAAAAAACACGGAGAAATCAGAGCGAGAGAGTGAGAGAGAGGGGGAAAACGCATAAAAAACCAGAGTGAGAGAGACGGGAAAATATCTGCGCAAATTTTGTCTAAATTTCGTGGGCCCGTAGCCGTCAAAATTATTTTTTTAAAATTCGTCGGGCCGAGCCCAACAATTTTTTTCTTTAATTTTCATGATTTTCACGTAGTGATGATAACGATGACATGCACAGCAATGTGTGTCATACCAAGGGTGGAGTCATTATTACGACGAGAAATTGGGGCTCCTTCCCCCAACAGTTATGATAATGACATTGGTCATTTACCGGTGCCGCTCGATAAAGAGACGACACAGTGTTGGATACCAATAAGGAACATAGATGGGTGCGATGTGGCCATATTAGCAGCTTTTCATCAACAGAATTGGTCTTTGTTGGATAACGCCTGTTGTCAAGCCATCTCCAAAGTTACCCATAGATGTTGGACGAAGATGTTCCCTTTGTTCCCTCAATTCCCACCACTAGTCGTGGACGGTTGTTCTCTACTCGCACCCAAATCCTTGTAAACTGGGTTGGAGGGGCAATTAAATTTCGACTCAGGCTTACTTCAATAAAATAAAAGTTAAATTATGTGAGCGATGGATCAATTAATAAAGATACGTGTGTTAATTATCTTGACTTGATAGTCCAATTTTTAATTTTGATAACTGGGTATCCCTATAGACAGCGGATTAGGTCCGTATCTGGGCATTGCCCACCCTGTCCATAGACCATGCATGGTCTCATCCAAGGAATAGTCCCAGGGGCACGCACATCACACGCACTAGGTACATGAGGGTGCACCCACCCTAGTGTGATCAAAAGATTCACAAAAAATCAGATTCCAAAACTTTTTAACTTCACCAAGATTAATTTACTTACAACTAAATGGTAAAAGTTGATGGCCTATGATTCTCCAACTTATAAATCACTTTTGATGCGGTTACAAGTTCAAAATTGTTGATATTGCAAGTTTTGCCACTTTCTACAAAACCTATTTACAACTAGAAAATATCAATTTAAGACCAAAAAAAAATTATTTTAAATCAATATTTTCTAGCAAATATCTGAATTTTTCAAGACACAATCCATACATCTATCATCCAATATGGATAAATTTTAAGATCCAGAATTTTTTTATAAAAACTCAATTGTCCAGATATACCAAAACAAATGAGAGCCCAGTCTCTTCTAAGACTCTAATCTAAGAGTGAGGAACCACCAAAAATCTCGTCAAGGTATTATGTACGATGTCTTGTGTTCTTTTTTGGGCTTGGGCTTCAAGAGCCAAAATCGAAGGGAGCATTTCCTGAAATGGGTCAGGCTTCTCAACTGGGCCCATGCAGGGTTTGATGGCAGTGCACCAGGACAAAAAATTTCAGGGTACAAATGTATTCTTTTCGCAAAATCATCTAGGGTTTTCTAATCTTGGTAGTTTTTTTTATATCTGAACCATGGACGTACGCATGCTGCCAAATCACGTAAATCCTTGTGCTTCTAAGTGAATTTCTTTGCCGCTTCATTTTTCACAAGAGGTAAATACATGATCCCAAGGAAAAAAAAATTCTCTAAAATCCCCTCTCCAAAGTTCATATCCCTCTTGCACTTGTAAAAAAAGAAAAATGGGGAACACTAAGGTGTTGTTTGTTAAACTGAAAAAAAAAAATAAGTGTTGAATAGCATTAACTACTGAAACTTATAAGCACTGAATTTAAGTGCTGAAAAAGTTGTTTGTGTTAGATGCTGAATCATATATGTTACACATTGCTGTAGTTGGTAAATTATTTTTGTTACCCTTACAATCATATTAAACATTGTTTGCATATTTCAAATGCCTTTTTTGTTATCAAACACAATAAAATATATTATTTCTTATAAAATTAAAATATAATTCATTTTTAAATAATAAATAATACTCAAATCTTCAATTTATAAATAATACTTTCTAGCTATAAAAGCCCACAAATTTCAAATTAAAAATAATAATGTCATACAAGTCACCAAAATTTGAAATCAACATTAAAATAACTTAATTTTAGATGAATAATTTTCGATAGAAATAAAGGATGTGTAATTATAAAAGCACCTTATGAATTAATAAGGGCAACCCACACCATAGCCAATTTTTTTTTTTTATATGGGTTAAAGTTTTTGGAATGAGCACATTTTTAGTGAGGATAATCTGGAGATCATCCTCACAAAAAATCAGTCCATTCTGAAACTTCTAACTCGTCAAAAATAGTTTTTTTCTTTAAAGGACGATTTACGATTCTTGAACTTGTTTTGATAGGGTTAGAAGTTTCAGGATGTGCTGATTTTTGGTGAGGATAATCTCCTCATTGTAGAGATCATCTTCATCAAAAATCAACTTATTCCAAAACTTTTAACCCATATAAGACAAAATAATTCAACCATGGTGTGGGTTTATTCATTTGTGGGGTGCTTATATACTAATGAGGTGATCATCCTGATCAAAAATCAACTAATTCCAAAACTTTTAACTCATATAAGACAAAATAATTGAGCCATGGTGTGGGTTTATTAATTTGTAGTGTGCTTATATACTTATCCATGGGATATAAGAGGTAATATCCTTTTAAGAATAAGGGCATACTTGTCCGTGTTGAAAAAAGCAAAGTACTTACTACTGCAGCACTTTTTTCAGCATCAAAATAGTGCTGAATTTTTTTTACTTATTTTCAGCAATAAGTGCTGAAAATATAGAGTAAACAAACGCGCTATTTTGACAAAAAGTGCTGGATTTAATTTTTTTCAGCAATAAGCACTGAAAAATAGCGCAAACAAACACTGCCTAAGATGAAACTTCTTAACTGCTGTGTAGACTTTCAAGTCCACATTTTTCCACTCCTTTTTGCAACGTATAGGACAGCCTCTCGAAAGTCCAGAACTAAGTTAGTCCTTGGGCTTCACACGACAAACCAATAGTCTAGAAAAAACCTAGAATGGTTTAGGGATAATTTCGTAAACTAATAGTGCTCTTTGTTCAATTAAGTTGTTAGGAGTGAAAAAGATTTGGAGAGTTTAAACGTCGTAAAAATATTTGGAGTATGAACTTATTTTGGAAGTAATACTCCGAAATCCAATAATTTTTCAGTAGGAATCACTATTGGCATCAAATAATTTTAATGATTTGTTCTACATATATGGACAAAATAAGTGACGTTGCTAGCTTTATGGAACCAATTGGCCAAGCCCAACAAAAAATGTTAGATTACCAAGTCAGCTTAGGAAACTCTTTGTCTTGATTATGAAACTTGTTAAAAAGATAAAAAAAAAAATTCTTCATGTTCTATAATTTACTCTTTTTTATTAATAATATGTAAAGCAGTACAAAGGGATCCACCTCATGAAAGTAAACTAAAGCATGCCAAGATAATACTCACCGTATAACATCATAACTACTAGTTAATACTTGGTGCAATCTGTTGGTTTGAAGGACACCAACTCATTTTTGAGATCATAGACAACATGCAAGTTCATCTGAGCCATGTTTCCAAAGATCCCGATTTCTCCTCCTGGCACGATAATTAAGCAAACAAAATCTTCTCCATTTCAAACAAATGTACTCAATGAAGGTAACTTCACGTCAGCACCACCGGAGAAATGAAAAGTGATGATAGGAAACTTGATCTCATCAGACTTTGTGTTGTAGCATAATTTGTGGGACGGAAGTGGATCCAGGGTTTAAGTTTAACGAACTCCTTTACCGATGATTCAATCTTTCTGTAAAGCTCAATAGGTAGAAATGTTAAGGTAGTCCCTAAATCAATTACAATGTTGCCCACATTATTGGTCTTCGATGAAATATTATAACCAAATTTCTTAACTCCAACACTAACACCACCTAGTGTTAGACGATACACGGTCCTTGGTTCCATGTTTCTTACTAAAGGAGTTGTGACAACTCCTTCACCTGAGACCATAGCTTCACTACCAAACTTCATCTTACTAGAAGATGAAGTTAACAAAAAGGGGATTAAACAGTAGGCGAATTTCCAATCAATTTTGGGACCCAATTGTGATATCAACGAAAAGGGTCCACCTCCTAGGCCAATCAGACCCGAAAATGAATTATCGAACGTCATTTCGTTTCCATATGCACACCCAAATATGATATTTGGGAGCGCCACTGATGATCTTCCACTACTTGACTGCAATTTAAATGTCTCAGTGGCAAGGTTTCCCTTAGTGAATGATCCGTCCCCATAACCATACAAGTAATTGCAAATGTCTTGGCTAGTACTACAATTAAAGTTCTTACCAAGAGCTTCACAAGGCTCGGACAAACAAAAAATGTTTTTGTAACTGGAAGATTGTTTGGGATCAAGGTAATCGGTTTCAAACATGTGGCATTTGTGACAAGACTTACATTAGACCCATACTAGATCACTACCTGTGTCGGCAATTGCGTATATTTGAACAGGAGGAGTTCCAACAGAAATTCCCATTAAATACTCAAAATCAGATTGGTACACATTGGATTGAATTTGTTTTGTTGAACTTGACGAAGAAGATGATAGCTTGAGACGATTCACACAAGCCATAGACCAATGATCAACGTTCTCCAATCGGTCATAATTAGTTTCAGCGAAGTTGAAGAAATGAGAGATTAGAGAATCTCTATGTATCAAATCCACATGGAACCCATGACAAACATGCACAATGGTGAAATGGAAGTTGCAGAGGTAAGTGACAATGGCTATAAGCATTAATTACTACGTGAAAATATACAAAATTCGATGGCCTAAAACCGTCGAATTACATAACTAATCGTCGGCCTCGACCGTCAAATTTGGCCTTGTCGAAAAAACATTCAGTGGTTGAGAACCATAGAATTTTATAAATTCGACGGCCCAAAACCGTCGAATTTTGAATTTTTAAACCAAATTTCGACGGCTTTAGACCGTCGAATACTATATTTTCAACTGTTCAAAGACATTAAAACTCTTTTTTATGCATTTGTCTTCAACCTATACCTGCGAAAAAAATCACACATTCATATCCATATCGACATTCACATCCCATCCACACCAATTTGCATTCAAGCATTCAATTCATAGTATCAAAGAATAATAAGATTTAAAAAAAAAAATTACTTAAATAAATCAAAATTTTAATCTCACATATTGTAAGAATTTCTGATATCATATTCACATACATCAATGTAATGGAGTCTAAAACCTAAAACAAGGTTTTACCATCTACTCTTGATGGTATGGACCTAAAACAATCAAGTTCAATCATGTACAACAAGTGTATTCTCCATTGAATTCAGATTCCACAGTAACTTGAAAGACTACTCTTCTTCCTTGCCTTAGCAGCAACCTTGGAGACTTCTTCTGCATTCAAGCGTGCCAGTGCTCTTCACTGTTCTATACATCTACATGAACACCACACACACAAAACTGTAAATGACCCTTCACATAAATCAAGATGGTATTTCTCTATAACTTTTAACCTAAACTTTCCTAAATAAACAACAGAAACAAACAATTAACAAGAGAGAAACCCAAGAATACTGTTCTGTGTAAACAATTGTTTTCCCCATACAAATACAAAACAACCATATAAATAATAAAACCAAAACGCCAATCATCATTGTTTGCAAACCATGTTAGGAACTAAAATAACACTATTATTCGATTGAACAAAAAGAAAATGTATACTTCAAAGAACAAAAAACTATACAAACCTGAACTGGGGATGCAACTGTTAGAAGTCTAGCCACACCACCACCTAGAACACGACCATCCAGGCCAGTTAGGGATACACTTAGTCCACCTGTTCTGCTGCGTTGGCCCCCACTGTCAGAGTGCAGAAATCTATGGACACCATCCTTCCCAGTCTATCACTCCTTATGAATAATAAAACCATTACAATGAAATGGTCACTTAATGGGTACCTCCCCACAATCAATTTCAACTAATGCACCATCTCCACTTATGGACATTCCACCACAATCAGTATGAGGAATGATTCTCAGTCATAGCAGCAAGCTAATCTAAACAAGGACAGCAGTGGCTCAATGTCTTGCATGATTATATAAGTGCTGAAGAATTATGGCATAGTTAATAGAGAACAGTCCACTTATGGACCATTTCCCAAAGAAAAAAGCTTCAGCTTAGCATGTTAATTATGTCTTGTTCTCTAAAGCTTACAGATAAGGCTTTGTGTCAATATCATCCCCACTTGTCAATATCATTGTGTTTATCAACAAATTTAATGGGTATTACAGCTGTGAAACTAGTTTCAATTGATGAGATGACCCAAGTTATTTGCATGTTATGATGATGGATGGAAAACATAGAGATGATGATGGTGCATAAACCTAGGAGATTTTGGTAGTGGTGGTGGAGCAGTTGGTGGTGGTGGTGGGTTGAGAAAATGAGAGGTGTGGATGTCTTCTTTCCCACAAGACAATCCACCTTCCACTTCTACAAAACTAAGTGAATAAACATGGGAAGTCAATTACGGAGGATTAGAAGCAGCAATCCTATGTGCCTATGCACTTCCAAGGGGATGGAACCATCATTTGATGGGACTCGAAGCACCAATAGCATTGTTATGTAAATCTTTTGTGCATTGTTTTCCATATCCTTCTTACAAGAATCCCCTAGAACACACAAGTCGGATACTTAAATCATTCAACTATGTCACCTCTTTATAGACAAATATCACGTTCAGCCCCCACAAGTGATGCTCAACTATTTCAACAAAACATAACCTATAAACACAGATTAACTAACCGGAAACTAAAAAACCATCAAACGAAGAAGTTGGATTCACGGGACTTGAACCCACAGCCTCAAAGTTGCATTTTCTGACTCCAATGTACCATCTTGCCTCTCATATAGAGGTTGTACATGTACAACCTTCTAAAGTTTTCCAAGTACAATGTATCAGCTCCCATTTTTCATTTACATGTCCAGGGTGCATTAACACATCAACAAGCTCATTTAGATATGGACCCATATATAATTTATAGATATAAATAATTTATACACTATTTATTTTTCCCTGACCATCTCTATAAGAAAAAAATAAAACAGAGAGAGAGAGAGAGAGAAGTTAACAACTTGCTCCAACTGACATCTACTTGTACTATCTTGAACAACGTGAGAGAAAGAAAGGTTGTCCATAGTGTCACGTAAATAGCAAAGAAGCATTACCTTGCCAATGGCAGCGGTGGTGTTTCCGGCAGCATCAAAAGCATTACCTTGTGGCTCATTCCATCCATCTCAGCAATTCCGCCAGCATTGTCACTTATAGGGCCATAGGCATCAATTGCAAGCCTGCCCCATAGGGGCATGGGTCCCAACAATGGTATATTATCAGTTCCCTATCAAAAAATAATAATAATAAGCGCTCTCCTTTTAAATGAGCCATAAGCATAATTGTGTCTACATAAAAATTCATGCCTGTTTGAAGGATCATACCTTCTCAAGCACCAAACCTAAGCTGCAGCTTTCCTTTTCTTAATTGTAAATCATGGAGTTTCATACGGGAGAATAAAAAGCAGTCTTGCCCACACAGATTTCCCTGCTGGTAAGTTGATCACTCTCGCACATTCCCTCTGCCTCAAGTATGATATGAAATCCTGGAACTGTACAAGAAAAGTATAAGATCGCAAGTATTGGGACTAAACTACAACACAGCCCGTAATTTCAGATACTATGCCACATAGCTAACTTAACAAATGTTAAGCGCTGCAGTCTTCATCTAACAACAAAGTAACTAAATTACAAAGTCAAATTACATGTGCAGTTCATAGCTTACATATTGGAGACACCAAATTACAAAAGAGATAACAACTTACACCTTTATGGTCGCCTTTCGTAGAAGGGAGCAGCCGACAAACCTCTCTCTACATCACCCCAAAAACTAAAGTAAAAAAATCACATGATGCATACGATTAAAAGTAACAGTTAGAACACACCCGAGTTAAAATGGAGAAAAAGTTAAATATAAAAGTGGTAGTTTTCAACAACAGGGCGAGGATGCTTGATTCAATTTAAAGAACCATAGTCACGGAACTCAAAATCAAGTTGACGGCATAAATCTTGACATCCAACAACATTTTATTTTGCTCAAGCAACCCATGAAGAGAAAAATCTAGTAAAAATTGATGATCTGATAATCTAGTAAAAATCCCTCAGCTTTGAGGTTCCATCATCTCAAATGGGCAAAACCTCGTTGGTTTCCATTTCCTTCAAGCATCAAATTAAAATAACTGAAAAAAGATGTTGGACTTCTAATGCCCTTAAAAATTAAGGATAACCATTGGTTCTAATTCTCAAATTAGTACTTAATCTAATTTGAGATTTAAACCAATACTAAAGCTATGGTATCCAGAATTTCCTACATTCAATCTAAATGTTGATCACCACTCAGACACTGCGTAACACTATGAACCGGTTAAAGTTGATGTCATTTTCCTTAAGCAAGATCAGATGCCATAGGGAAGTAGAGTACTAGAGCAACACAATTTTAACAACTTTAAAAAAAAAAAATTAGTTATGTTTCACTACTAAATTAGTTTGAGTGGTAATCAACAGATGGCACTCAGAGACTATGCTCACTACAGGGACAGGGAAAAAGAATAATAAGAATAATAATAATAAGATGATAGCTGATGCAAATGACATTCTCTTCCTCAGTATGATTAAGAAGAACAAGTGGACCACATGACCTAACTGCAACCAGTATGTGGAGCTCATTTCTGGTTGCTCAATGGTTACATGCAGGTAATTAATTACTTAATCAATTTCCTTCTTCCTAACAGTACTACATACATACTATTTATGTATCTCCGATCGACTTTGATGCCAAGACTACACATATATAATAATGATTTGAGTAATTAGCAGACTAGCCTTACTAATTTAGATAGAAAACTTTGAATGTACTTAATCTAATGATGTTGGACTTCTAATACCCAACTTAGTTACTAAAATGCAAGTTGTTGGAACAGAGTACCCATGCAGCAGAACAATAACAGAGTACTATAGGTATATCCACATTATTAATAACAATGGCAGCAATAAAGGAGAAAAGGGGAAGATAATCAACCACACAAGAACTTCAATTGTGCACTGCTAACGCTAGTCCTTGTGCTTCATGGACAGCATAAAATGCAAGTTTGCGGCAGAATATTTTGATAGATAGTAACAGTCAGCCTAAATATCTTTTTAGAAATATGTTAAAAACATTAATAAAATTTACGAAACAAAAATTTTAAGTTTTTGTCGAAATTTCTTGTAAATTAAACATAATAATTCATTGCTAGATGTGAAGTTTTAAAGTGAACCGCTTGCAATACATATATACCAAGTTTCCATTATCTTGATCTGGATCCGATCGAGCTCATGGCTTCATGATATTTTGACCTCCCAAACTATTGATGATTTTCAAGTTAAAAAAGAAAAGAAACACCTTAAACAAATTGTAATGTTTCTGCAGCAATAATTGAAAGAATTAAACATCACTTAAAACAAAGAAAAGAAATTAATCGAATCAGATATTAAAAATCTCAAAAATTGTTTCTTAAACATTAAAACCTAACCTCAGCAATATTGTTAATTCATCTTAAACATTAAAACCTAACCTCAGCAATATTTTTTTATTCATCGAAGATCAAGAAGAGAAGATTTTCTCAATTTCAAAGAAGCTACCCTTAGCAATGTTGTTCATCTATAGAAGATCAAGAAACACTTTCACGATTCCCTTGAGTAAAATTAGTTTAACATGCTCAAATTACACAGTAGAACAAAACAGGGATGGAATTACATCATTTGGAAACAAACTAATAAAAAAATTTAGGGCTTTTTAGGGTTCTTGAGAGAGATGGACTTACAGATGAGATCTGGAGTGATTTTGATCGGTGGCACTGATGAGTGAGCTTTAATTCGTAGGGTTTTTTTACTTGAGCTCGTTTGGTACTCTTGATCGATCCGAAATGGAAGATTGAGGGACATGAGTGAGAGTGAGAGATCGTTCGGCACTTACGATCGCTCGGTGTTCTCAAAATTATCTGTGAGTGTGAATGAGTTTGATCGAACCAAATCAAGAGGGAAAGTCAGCTGTGAGTGAGAGTGAGTTTCTTCTCCAACTGTTTTCGATCTGATTTTCTTCTGAAACGGCAGAGAAGAAGGAAGGCTGTTAAAGACGTTAATGGTTTTTTCGTTAAAAGAAATTTTCGCTGTTTCGTTGGCCAAGCCTGTCGAAATTTGTTCATGGGCTTAATTGGGCCGGTCAAAATAAATGTTGGTCTTGGACCGCCGAGTTTAACGGTAAAAATAGACGGAGTTGGATGCCATGGTAGAGAAATGATTTGCTGATTATAGGAGACTTTAATTTATAGAGACAATGGCTATAAGAATTAAGATGGGATAATTTTATTGGGTGTCATATTCTTTATTTTATTTCTAAAAAGTTTTTTTTTTAAAAGGATTAAGAGTTTTGGTTACATGTCATGTTCTTTTGTCAGTTAAAAAGAGTTTGTTACTTGTCATCAATCAAAATATATAAATAGAACGTCTATATTATTTTTCTTCCAAATTTTAGATTTCATTACAGAAATTAGTTTTCTATTTTTAAAACTTGGAAGAAAGAGTATTTGTTGGTTGTTTTATTTCTTTAAATATATGTAAGATATTAAGGCTTTGCTTAATAGTCTATTTAGCAAAAAATTTCTTTCTAATCAGTCCTTAAACCTTACTCCTCGCATTTCACATGATTGAAATGTTGAATGTGCTCTAACCATTCAAACTCACCATTTTCATCCAAAATTTTGGACTTCCCAATTGAGTTTAAGAGATTTCATTTTGACATAAAGGATTTGAGAAGGAAGAAGAAGCTATTTTCAAGTATTTTGAAGATGTGTGTAGAAAATTAGGGTTTTTTCAAAATTTTAATTCTTTTTGGGATGAAAATCGATTAAGGATGGTTCTTTTGGTTTGAAATCGTTTACACAAGTCATTATGTCAAGTTTTTAATCGATCTTTTCATATATTTCAGTCAAAATTGTGAGAATCACAGTAAATCCTATGTCACCCCAGCATCATTGAAGTTGAAAATGAGGTCATTTTCTATTGATCGGTTAGATAAAACAAAGGTCAAGGGACATGTAATCACCAAAAGGTGGGTGGGTTAGTGGGTATGTCTAAATCATCCAACTTTATTTCATAAATGGGTTTAAAAGGTTAAGAAAAAAAGCCCAACACAAATACTTAATGCAAAGCCCAAGATGTGTTTGCTCCCGAAAAAGTTAATTGGGATTCCTTTGAATATTATGGTAGGGTCAGATCTCTTTATTGAGAAATTGCTTGCATTTGCCTTTTACTATTGGCACCCCAAATTTTACTTAATACATACCAATTAAAAATAAAGAAAATAAGAGAATGATTGAGAATAAGTAATATTTGGGGTGCCAATAGAAAGTCTCTTCTACTTTTTTTTTATAGTTAAATTTCCATTTTTTAGATTTTGAATTTTATATGAGCCTAAGCATAATTGTAAACAACCAAGGAATGTTTGTAATGTTTGAAAGTGTATTTTAATCTTTAATTGGGGTTTGATAAATAATTTAAGAAATTAGGGTGTAATAAGTAAAAGTTGCCATTATTTGTTTGCAATTGGTTTTGGCATAATCATAATTCATAATGCTTGTGTGTAAAAAAAAATGTTGATTCCAAGCCAATGGCTTCAAATCAGCAATTGGATCATTTTTGTGGAAAATTACTTAAAGGACCCTAGTGAAGGGACTTCTTTTTAAATAGTCCCTAAGTTTTGCACAGTATCTTATTAGCCCATTTAGTAAACTTTTCTTTTCTTAATAGTCACTCGACCCTATCTCACGTTGTAATGTTTTTTAAATACCCTAATTACCTTTTTTTATCATCTTCTTCACATAATTAGTAGGTTTTCAAATGGCGATTGCGATCATTTTCAACAATTTTTTGTGGTAAATGACGACTGCAGAATGACATAGTCTTAATTTTGAACATTTAGATGTATTTTTGTTGATTTATTTCGATGATTATTTTTTATAAAATAAAATTACTTAAAGGACCTTGGCGAAGGATCATTTTTCTAAATAGTCCCTAAGTTTTGAGCGGTCTCTTAATAGTTCATTTAGTAACTTTTCTTAACAGACCTGGACCTCTCTCCACATTTCTCATGATTAAATGCCATAACCGTTCGAACTCATCATTTTCATTCTAAAACAATTGGGTTTTAGGCATCACAATCAAGTTTTGGAAAGTCCATTCCATTGGAAAGGATTTAAGAAGGAAGAAGAAGTCATTTTCTAGGGCTTTGCTAAACATTTTGAAGATGTATGTAAAAAACTAGGATTTTTTCACTTTTTTTTTTTTTTAATTTTTGGATGAAAATCGATTAAGAATGATTCTTTTGGGTTAAAATCATTTAAATAAGTCATTATCTCAAGTTTCTAGTTGATCTTTCCATGTATTTTAGTCAAAAAACTAGAAAATCGAAAATGGGTGAGTTTTTACCATTGTCGAGTTTACCACTTTTCATTTTAAAGTGGTGAACTCAATAATAAATAAAAAACGTCGAGTTCGACAATAAATAAAAAACAGTGAGTTCACCAATAATGAGGGACCATTAGGAAATAAAAAATTTCCTAAATCTCCTATCAAGCTACCACACAAAACTTAGGGATAATTTAAAAATAAATCCCTCCACAAGGGTCATTTAAGTAATTTTTTCAAAAAAATGAAGAACGCAATTGAAATTCTAAAATTTTCGATGATTATGTTGTAATTTATGATTTATGCATTTAGGTATTTCAAGGAGATTTACCCAGTATCGAAGTAAAAAAAAAATATTAAAAATATGAAAAAAAAAATTAAAAAATCTGGATCACATTCAGAGTGTCTAGTTCAACATTTTTTATTGTTGAGTTTGATGGTTTCTTTATGAAAATATTGTTGAACTTGACAGTTATTAAATGCGACTTAAAAGTGTCAAGTTCATCAACTCAAAAGGGTAGTTTGGGTATTTCAAAATATTAACGTTGGATGAGGTACAAAGACCATTAAGAAATAAAAAGTTTACTTAATGGACTATTTAGATACCGCCCAAAACTCAGGAACTATTTAGAAAGAAATCCCTCCACCAAAGTCCTTTAAGTAAATTTCCCTAATTTTTATTAGACGGGTTAGTGATGAATGGGCCAAACAATTATGGGAAAATTACTAAAGGACCTTGGAGGAGGGATTTTTCTTTTAAATGGTCCCTAAGTTTTGGATGGTATCTTAATAGTTTATTTAGTAAATTTTTCATTTCTTAATAATCCTTAGACCTCATCTCACGTGTTTAATGTCTTTGAAATATTCAAACTACGTTTTTCTCATCTTCTTCACGTAGTAGTTTTCCAGTGGAGATTGTAATCTTTTCCGATGATCTTTGATCTTCATGTAATTTTGAACATCTAGGCATATTTTATTGATTTATTTCGAGGATTTATAAAATAGAATTAAGAACGAAGTTGAGATTCTAAATTTTTTTAAGATTATGTTGTAATTTTTTTTATTTGTAACTATTTAAGCATTCTGAGTATTTCGAGGAGATTTGTTCAATATCGAACTCAAAAAAATAAAAATAAACTCAAAAAATCTGATTCACATTTACAGTGTCGAGTTCACCACTTTTTATTGTCTATTTCAACATATTTATCATCGAACTTACCACTTTTTATTTTGTAGTTTAACATTTAATAATTGTCAAATTTGACGGGATTTTTTATATGAAAATTATGTCAAAATCAACAATAAATAAATGTTGAACTACACAATAAAAAATGGTGAACTTGACACTAAGTAATTAATGGCTAGCTCGATAAAAAAATAATAGAAGTGTTGAGCTCGAC
The DNA here is from genome assembly GCF_017979445.1 of Akebia trifoliata. NCBI lineage: Eukaryota > Viridiplantae > Streptophyta > Magnoliopsida > Ranunculales > Lardizabalaceae > Akebia > Akebia trifoliata. The sequence goes on along the minus strand of NC_141385.1, from coordinate 40,953,499 downwards.
ACTAAGTAATTAATATTGAACTAAACAATAAAAAGTGGTGAACTCAACACTAGTTGGTGAATTCAACAATAAAAATATTGAACCAGACAATAAAAAGTGGCGATGCGCGCAAGTTGGTTCGGACACTCGGTTAGAAAAAAAAAAAAGTGGTGAACTCGACACTATAATATGGGTACCCATTGACACCCCTAATGGAGAATGATATTCTCTTTTGAACATTTAGGCATATTTTTTTTTCATATTCGTTTTCATTTTTTCGACTTTGATCCTTGTTAAATCTCCTCGAAATACCAAAAATGCATTTGTCATAGTTGCAAATCAAAAGTTACAATGTAATCTTCAAAATTTTATAATCTCAATTCGTTCTTCATTTTTTTTAATGAAACGTCGAAATAAAATAAAAAAATGTATAAATGTTCAAAATTAAGAAAATATAATTCTCCAGTAGGGGTGTCAATGGGTACCCGTTTACCCGGTTCCGATTCCAATTCCCTTTCTATTAGAATTGATTACAGCCGAGTTTAATATGGAACCGAACCAATAAGACCATAACCATTAGGTTCTATCCAATGGGTACACATAGGTACCCAAAACAAATTTATTTTGTCATTTTATTTTACAGTATACACGATTTAAAGTTTTCTTATATTTTAAAGTTAACATGTACATGTATCATGTACACGTGGTCACCTATTCTTATAGCTTATCCCTTGTAAAGAAGTGAATTTTAATTTTTGAGCAAAAAATCATATTTTTAGTGGAAAAAGGTATTATTAATTTGATACTTTGTACATAATATATTAATTTTTAAAAGAAAAAAATAATAATAATGATTTTGAAACATTCTTTTCCCATTCGATTCTTGAGAATCGGAATCGACGGGTACCTATGATTCTTAGCGGTTCCACTTATTTTTTAACTGGAATCGAAACCGTCAAGAACTAGAATTGAAAATATATAATGGTTATGGTTCTCACTTTCTTAGGAACTAACCCATTGTCACCCCTTTTTTCCATTCATTGTTCATGATCAAAGATCCCAAAAAAATTATTAGAATCGCAATTAAAAAATCTAACTACACGAAGAAGATGAGAAAGGGTAATTTGGGTATTTAAAATATATTATACACAAGAGATTAGGTCTAGGGACTATTAAGAAAAAAAAAATTTATTTAATAGATTATTAAGTGATCGTCCAAAACTTTGGGACTAGCTAGAAAAAAGTGCCTCCATCAGGATGCTTTATGATTTTCCCAACAATTATTGAACACTAGTGCCAAATTTTGCCATGTTGGGTCTAAGGAAGACCAGGACTGACAGATAGTACTAAGGCTATTAATGAACAGATTGGATCATACCCACAATTTGTTCCGACAAACTCTTGAATTTGATTGATGATTTGGGCGTCAAGGAGGATCTGATTTGATTAAGTAATTGATAATCCAATGGCTGTTTACTTTTAATTTTTATCATATTAGAAAATAGAGATTTTGAGATGGAAATAAGTATAGTAAAAGTTGGGGTGTAATAAGTAAAAGGTTGTAGTGCCAATAGGAGCTCTCATTAAATGAAAATAAAATAAAAAATAAGTTGAAAATTATCTTAACATCCTAATGGGTATACGTGGACCATTTGATAAATATTTCAAGAAGAGTGCTGATAATATGACTCGCTAGTGGGCATACTCAATTGACTTCGTAACATGGACAGTTCGGGAATTGTAGGTTTGTATGTCTCGGGATACTCATGTTATGGGGAAATGCAATCGTGTATCCCAAGGCATATGGATTTAAGATTTTCGTTAGGGAGTCGATTGAGTATGCCACTTGGCGACAAGGGCGGAGCTAGTAAGGAGCTGGTGGGGGCAATTGCCCCCCACAGAACTTTGAGATACTCCTATATTTTCAACTAATTACATGTCCCATTTGTCCCCACTCCCTCACCTCTCTCCTTATTTTCCTCCACACCCCTCATCTTCCACTAATTTTTGCCCCCACACCCTCACCTCCCTCCATTCAAGTTCTTCGGCTATAAAGCTAATAATAGTTTGCCCCCATTACAATTTCCGTTAGGGAGTCGATTGAATATGCCACCTGACGACTCATATTATCACGACTCTTTCAAGAATAAAGATACACAATATCATTAATTTTGGCCGTTTTGGTATAGCATCCTTTTAAAACTACAATATCAATTAATAAATTAAAGAGTTGCAGTAATAAATTAAGTAAAACCTACAGTTTCCACAAAGATCTCATTCACTTACCTCCTGTTGTCTCTCTCTATATATAAAAACTCCCCTCAAGAATATGTCTTACAACCGAACCCACAAGTAATTGTCCTAGCCAGTATTTGTAAAAGAACGAAAGGGTGATCGATCGAGGATGATGGCTTGGAGGAGGACGACGATGATATTGATGATAACGATGACATGCACAGCAATGTGTGTCATACCAAGGGTGGAGTCATTATTCCGACGAGAAATTGGGGCTCCTTCCCCCAAACGTTATGATAATGACATTGGTCATTTACCAGTGCCGCTCGATAAAGAGACGATACAGTGTTGGATACCAATAAGGAACATAGATGGGTGCGATGTGGCCATATTAGCAGCTTTTCATCAACAGAATTGGTCTTTGTTGGATAACGCTTGTTGTCAAGCCATCTCCAAAGTTACCCATAGATGTTGGACGAAGATGTTCCCTTTATTCCCTCAATTCCCACCACTAGTCGTGGACAATTGCGTTCTATTCGCACCCAAATCCTTTTAAACTGGGTTGGAGGAGCAATTAAATTTCGAGTCAGAGTTAGTTCAATAAAATGAGAGTTAAATTATGTGAGGGTTGGATCAATTAATAAGATTTGTGTGTTAATTATCTTGACTTGATAGACCAATTTTTAATTTTGATAACCGGGTATCCTGTAGATAGCGGCCTAGGTCCGTATCTGGGCATTGCCCACCCCATCCATAGACCATGCATGGTCTCGTCCAAGGAATAGTCCCGAGGCACGCACATCACACGCACTAGGTACATGAGGGTGCACCCACCCTAGTGTGATCAAAAGATTCACAAAAAATCAGATTCCAAAACTTTTTAACTTCACCAAGATTAATTTACTTACAACTAAATGGTAAATATTGATGGCCTATGATTCTTCAACTTATAAATCACTTTTGATGCGGTTACAAGTTCAAAATTGTTGATATTGCAAGTTTTGCCACTTACAACAAAACCAATTTACAACTAGAAAATATCAATTTAAGACCAAAAAAAAATTATTTTAAATCAATATTTTCTAGCAAATATCTGAATTTTTCAAGACACATCCATACATCTAATATTCAATATAGATAAATTTTAAGATCCAGAATTTATTTAGAAATTATCAATTGCTCAGATATACCAAAACAAATAAGAGCCCAGTCTCTTCTAAGACTCTAATCTAAGAGTGATGAACCACCAAAATATCGTCGAGGTATTATGTACGATGTCTTGTATTCTTTTTTGGGCTTGGGCTTCAAGAGCCAAAATCAGAGGGGACATTTTCTGAAACTAGTCAGGCTTCTCGACTGGGCCCATGCAGGGTTCGATGGCAGCACACCGAGGCAAAAAATTTCAAGGTACATATATGTATTCTTTTGGAAAAGTCATCTAGGGTTTTCTACTTTTGGTAGTTTTTTTTTTTTATCTGAACCACGGGCATACGCGTACTGCCAAACCACGTAAATCCTTGTGCTTTTGTGTGATTTTTCTTTGCTGCTTCATTTTTCACAAGAGGTCAATACATGATCCCAAGGAAAAAAAATTCTCTAAAATCCCCTCTATTCTCCTAAGTTCATATCTCTCTTGCACTTGTAAAAAAAGAAAAATGGAGAACACTAAGATGAAAACTGCTGTGGTGACTTTCAGGTCCACATCGTTCCACTCCTTTTTGCAAAGTATAGCACAACCTCCCTAAAGTCCAGAACTAAGCTAGTCCTTGGGCTTCACACGACATAAATCTCCAGCACAATCCAATAGTCAAGAAAAAACCCGAGAATGGTTTAGGGATAATTTCGTAAACTAATAGTGCTCTTTGTTCAATTAAGCTGTTAGGAGTGGAAAAGATTTGGAGAGCTGAAACGTTAACAAAACTAAAACAAAGTGGAGAGAAAACAGAGGTTGAAGATGAAATCTGAAATGAACTCTTATTATTTTCTCTTACTTTACAGTAGATTACAAAAGGTATATATAGAGAGAGAATTCAATCTTCTAGTATCTTCTATTGATAGGATCCAATCTTCTAGTATCTTATTATGAAAAATAGAATAAAGGATATGCAAGAATTAAGGCATTAGATCTGGGGATTATATTGACTTTCCTAATACTCCCCCTCAAGTTGGTGCGTGAACATTGTGAACACCCAACTTGCGTATGAGTTTAAGAAACTGAGAAGCACCGAGAGGCTTGGTAAGGACATCAGCTAGTTGTTGATCACTAGGAATGTATGTGGTGTGAATCAAGCCTGACTAAATTTTCTCACAAATAATGTGGCAGTCGATTTCTATGTGTTTTGTCCGTTCATGAAAAATGGGATTGGCAGCAATGTGCATAGTTGCTTTATTGTCACAAAATAAGATAGCTGGCTGAGAATGAGGAACTTGAAGATCCTGTAAGAGATAAAATAGCCAAGTGATCTCGCAACATGTGGATGCCATGGCTCTATATTCTGTTTTAGCTGAGGAACGAGAAACGGTTGATTGTTTCTTGGACCTCCATGAGATAGGAGAATCACCTAACATAATACAATAACCTGTGATAGAGCATCGAGTCTCAGTGTAACTAGCCCAATCGGAGTCACAAAAAACACGTAGCTGAAGTGAACTAGAGGCTGGTAATAAGATGCCTTGTCCAGGTGTTTGCTTAATGTAGAGTAGGATGCAATGAGCAGCATCAAGATGGGGGTATCGTGGCTGATCCATAAATCGACTGAGGATGTGCACAGAAAGGTGATGTCAGGACTAGTCATAGTAAGGTAGATTAGACGACCTATAAGACGTCGGTAGCATGATGAATCAGTAAGAAGAGAACCATCATCTTTGGTGAGCTTCAAATTTTGCTCTATAGGAAATGTTGCTGGTCTGGATCCAATCAACTCAGTATCATCAAGTATATCCAAAGCATAATTGCATTGTGATAAGTAGATGCCTTGACTAGATCGAGCAACCTCAATACCCAAAAAGAACTTCAATTGACCGAGATCCTTCAACTTGAATCGATTGTGGAGTGAGACTTTGAAAGTAGTAAGGGCATGTAAATCATTTCCAACGAGTATAATGTCATCTACATAGACGAGGACAACAGCGAACGAGGGTCCAACTGGGCAAGTAAATAATGAATAATCTGCTTTGGACTGAGTATAACCAACCTCCAAGAGTACACGAGAAAATTTTGCAAACCATTATCTTGATGCTTGCTTTAGTCCATAAAGAGATTTACTAAGACGACAAACTCTACTCTCCCCCTTTCGTGCAAAACTAGGAGGGACTATCATGTACAATTCTTCATCAAGGTTACCATGTAAAAATGTTTACATCTAACTGATGGAGATGCCAATTATTGATGGATGCAATGGCAAGTAAACATCGAACTGTAACAAGTTCAGCAACAGGAGCAAAAGTCTCATTATAATCTAGGCCCTCCTTTTGGCTGTAACCTTTTGCTACCAAGCATGCCTTGTATCGCTTAATGGAACCATCTGAATTGTGTTTGGTCTTATACACCCACTTACATCAAATAAGCTTCTTATGAGGTGGTAGTGATGTAAGAGTCCAAGTGTAATTTTCTTCTAAGGCTTGAATCTCAGCAACCATAGCTTCACACCATTTAGGATCCTTAATTTCTTGGTGAAATGATTGAGGTTCTGTGATAGAAGAGATTGCTATACAAAAAGCTCGATGAGATGAAGAAAAACTATCATATGAAAGAAAAGATGATAAAGGATGAGAAGTGCTGACCTTGGAAACATGTCAATGAGGTTGATGATGGATTGGGGGAAGAATGATGAAGGGCAACCTAACAATGATAATTTTGTAGATAATTTGGTCGACATCACTCACATGTAAGTCATCTAAGTACTAGAGCATTCATGGTATGAGTAAGCGGTGAAGACTCTCCAAAGGAAGGATTGGAAACATCAGTATGATTTTCTGAAGGGTTGGTAACATCAACATGATTTTCTAATAGTGTTGGTGTGACCGTAAAATGTACAGCATCTTGATCAGGTAAAAAAGGTGATATGACATCTAATGAAGTTGATGGTGCTCTCATTGTTTCTAAGTGAAAGGGAAAACTATCTTTATAAAAGACAGCATCTCTATAAACAAAGAGAGTTTGGGAGTCCAAATCAAAAATTTTGTAACCCTTTTGCCCATATGGATATTCGAGGAATATACATTTTCTTGCCCGAGGGTCAAATTTGGAGCGATTGGAGGCAAGTGTACTTGCATAACATAAACAACCGAATACACGTAGATTAGAATATGAAGGTACTCGTTTGAAAAGAGATTCATAAGGTGTATGACCAGAGAGGAGTGGTGTGGGGGTGCGGTTAATGAGATATGTTGCACTTAGAACACATTCCCCCCAAAAACGAAGTGGCAAACAGGCTTGAAATCGCAAAGCACGAGCAATCTCTAAGAGATGTCGATGTTTGCGCTCAACAACAGTATTTTGCTGTGGAGTGGCAACACAACTGTGTTGATGAACAATTCCTTTATCTTGATAATAGGTCTGCATTTGGAATTCAACTCCATTGTCACTTTGGATTTGTTTAATTTTTCTATCAAATTGGGTTTCAACCAAAGCGAAGAATGATTCAAAGAGATGGCGGGTTTCAGATTTGTGTTTCATGAGAAAGACCCAGGTGCATCTAGTGAAATCATCGACAATGGTCAAAAAATAATGTGCACCATTTAGAGAAGCATTGTTATAACGACCCCATATGTCACAATGAATTAATTGAAAAGGTTCAATGGTTGAAATAGTATTCAAAGGGAAAACCAATCTAGTTTGTTTAGCAAGAAGACAAACTTCACAATGGTTGGGATCTGAAACAGAAATTTTTGAATTATTTTTAACGAAGAGATCCAGATATTTATTGGAGAGGTGTCATATCCGCTTATGCCATAAGTCAAAAGAAGAACTAGCAGCTGCAAAGTGAGTTTGTTCTTTATTCACCAAATGAAAATGGTAGAGCCCATTCATCTCCTTACCCGCTCCAATCATCGTCCTCAAAGAACGGTCCTGTATGACACACGAATCAGAGGAAAAAATGATAGAGCATTTAGAATGCTTGGTAAGCTTACTAACTGAAATGAGATTGAATTTGAATGATGGAATGCAAAGCACATCGTGTAAAATCAGGGAAGATGTCAATTTCACTGTTCCAACATGGGAAACGGGGGCAATAGTCCCATTTGGTAATTTAACTGAAGAAGTCCCAAGAGAGGTAATGGAAGAAAGAGATGAAACGGAGCTAACCATATGATCGGTTGCTCCTGTATTAATTATCCAAGGTATATGATCTTTAGAGGAAGCCAAGCATAGAAAGGTACCTGACAAGGTGGTTTCTGGTTGTGATATACCTGCCTGGTGAGCCATGGGCTGCGAAGTGTTGAGTAAAGTTAGAAGCTGGCGGCATTGCTCATCTGTAAAAGGTAGTGCAGATGAGGATCCATTATTATGTTTATCACTTGATACTGCTGCCACTTTCTTTGTAAAAGTTCCTTCTTTATGAGGTCGATGCCCCGGTGGATATCCATGTATTTTGTAGCATTTGTCAATGGTATGCCCAAGCCAACCACAATGACACAGGTTGGTCGATCCTGTTTTGATCCTTGATTTTTTATTTATTTATTGGAAAGTTGGTACCTTTGCTGTTTTTGTTGTTGTAGCCTCCCTTTGCCAATAAGGCAGCGACCTCCATAAGTTGGGGGGTAACAGCAGCAACTTCACGTTGTCGCTCCTCTTGGAGCACAAGAGAAAAAGTGCGATTGATTGGAGGAAGGGGATCCATAAGAAGGATTTGTCCTCGAATGGCAGCATAAGAATCATTTAGCCCCATGAGGAACTACATTGTCCTTTCTTCTTGTTGGTAATCCATCAACTTCTTCATTGCGCCACACGAGCAAATTGGCATCTGCCTGTATGTGCCAAGTTCATCCCAATATGCCTTTAGTTTGCTGAAGTAATTAGCGACAGATTGTTGTTCTTCAGTATGGGATGAAATCTCCCGCTGGATTTGAAAAATCCTTGGGGCATTACCTTGTGAGAATCGTTGCTTGAGATCTTCCCATACTTCATATGCTGAATCAACATAAATGATGCTAAAAGCAAGCTCTTTTGATAGCAAGTTTAGTATCCATGAAAAAGTCATATTATTGCATCGAACCCATTGATCATAATCTGGGTTATTGGTGTCAGAAGGTTTCTTGATCGATCCATCAATAAAGTCCGTCTTATTTTTCTCTGTTAGAGCCATAATCATGGCTCTACTCCAAGTATTGTAGTTCTCACCTATCAATGGCTGAGATACTAACATCGTTCCCGGATTCTTAGAGTGATGCAAATAGTAAGAACTAATGAAGTCTTGAGCCGAAGTCAAATGCTCCGTGATTGAATGATTGTTGTTATAACAGAAGATAAACTTGAGCAGAACCTTGCTCTGATACCATAATAAAACTAAAACAAAGTAGAGAGAAAACAGAGGTTGAAGATGAAATCTGAAATAAACTCTTATTATTTTCTCTTACTTTACAGTAGATTACAAAAGGTATATATAAAGAGAAGATCCAATCTTCTAGTATCTTATTATGAAAAATAGAATAAAGGATATACAAGAATTAAGGCATTAGATTTGGGGATTATATTGACTTTCCTAATAAACATCATAACAATATTTGGAGTATGAACTTATTTTGGAGTAATACTCCGAAATCCAATAATTTTTCAGTAGGAATCACTATTGGCATCAAATAATTTTAATGATTTGTTCTACATATAGTGGACAAAATAAGTGATGTTGCTAGCTTTATGGAACCAATTGGCCAAGCCCAACAAAAAATGTTAGATTACCAAGTCAGCTTAGGAAACTCTTTTGTCTTGATTATGAAACTTGGTAAAAAAAAAAAAAAAAAAAAAAAAGTTCTTCATGTTCTATAATTTACTCTTTTTTATTAATAATTTGTAAAGCAGTACAAAGGGATCCATATCATGAAAGTAAACTAAAGCAGGCCAAGATAATACTCACTGTAGAACATCATAACTACTAATTAATACTTGGTGCAATCAGTTGGCTTGAAGGAAACCAACTCATTTTTGAGATCATATACAACATGCAAGTTCATCTGAGCCATGTTGAGTATTTCAAAGATTGCAATCTCCACTGGAAAACTACTATGTGAAGAAGATGAGAAAAATGTAATTTGAGCATTTCAAAGACATTATACATGTGAGAGAGGTCTAGGGCTATTAAGAAATGAAAATTTTACTAAATGAATTATTAAGATATCACCCAAAACTTAGGGACTATTTAGAAGAAAAATTCCTCCTCTAGGGTCCTTTAGTAATTTTTCCATAATTGTTTGGCCCATTAATCACTAACCCGCCTAATAAAAATTAGGACAAATTACTTAAAAGACCTTGGTGGAGGGGTTTCTTTCTAAACAGTCCCCAAGTTTTGGGCGGTATCTAAATAGTCCATTAAGTAAACTTCTTATTTCTTAATGGTCTTTGGACCTTATCCAACGCTAATATTTTGAAATACCCAAACTACTCTTTTGAATTGATGAACTTGATGCTTTTAAATCATATTTTATTATTGTCATGTTCAACAATATTTTCATAAAGAAACCGTCAAACTCAACAATAAAAAATGTTCAACTAGACAATAAAAATTGGTGAACTCGACGCTGTAAATGTGATCCAGATTTTTCATTTTTTTCATGTTTTTAAACTTTTTTTTTTTTTTATAACTTTGATACCGTTTAAATCTCATTGAAATACCTAAATGCATAAATCATAAATGCAAAACAAAAATTATAACATAATCATCAAAAAATTTAGAATCTCAACTACGTTCTTCATTTTTTTTTTTTTTTTTTTGGAAAAAATTACTTAAAGGACCCTGGTGGAGGGATTTATTTTTAAATTATCCCTAAGTTTTGCACAGTAGCTTGATAGGACATTTAGTAAATTTTTTATTTCGTAATGGTCCCTCATTATTGGTGAACTCATCGTTTTTTATTTATTGTCGAGTTCACCACTTTTTATTTATTGTCGAACTCGACGCTTTTTATTTATTATTGAGTTCACCACTTTAAAATGAAAAGTGGTGAACTCAACAATGGTAAAAACCCAACCATTTTCAATTTTCTAGTTTTTTCGACTAAAAAATATGGAAAGATCAACTAAAAACTTGAGATAATGACTTGTTTAGATAATTTTAACCCAAAAGAATCATTTTTGATCGATTTTTATCAAAAAAGGAAAAAAAAAGTGAAAAAACCTTAGTTTTTACATACATCTTCAAAATGTTTAGAAAAGCCCTTGAAAATGGCTTCTTCTTCCTTCTTAAATCCTTTCCGACGGAATGGACTCTCTAAAACTTGATTGAGATGCCAAAAATCCAATTGTTTTAGAATGAAAATGATGAGTTCGAACGGTTAAGACATTTAATCGTGAGAAATGTGGAGAGAGGTCCAAATCTATTAAGAAAAGTTACTAAATGAACTATTAAGAGACCGCTCAAAACTTAGGGACTATTTAGAAAAATGTCCCTTCGCCAAGGTCCTTTAAGTAATTTTTTTTATAAAAAATAATCATTGAAATAAATCAACAAAAATACATTTAAATGTTCAAAATTAAGAGTATATCATTCTCCAATCGTCGTTTACCGTAAAAAGTTGTCAAAAATGATCGCAATTGCCATTTGAAAACCTAATTATGTGACGAAGATGCTAAAAGGTAATTAGGGTATTTCAAGAACATTACAACGTGAGATGAGGTCGAGTGACTATTAAGAAAAGAAAAGTTTACTAAGTGGACTATTAAGATATTACGCAAACTTAGGGACTATTTAGAAAGAAGTCCCTTCACTAGGTCCTTTAAGTAATTTTCCCCCAAAAATTATCCAATTGATGATTTGAAGCCATTGGCTTGGAATCAACATTTTTTTTTTCCACACAAACATTACGAATCATGACTTTTTCACCCTAATTTCTTAAATTATTTATCACACCCCAATTACAGATTAAAATACACTCTTCAAACATTACAAAAGTTTGACTCAAATTATAACATTATAACTTTCCTTGGCTGTTTACAATTATGATTAGGCTCGTATAAAATCCAAAACCAAAAAAAATGGAAATCTAGTTTTAAAAAAAAAAAAAAAGACTTTCTATTGTCACCCCAAATTTTACTTATTCTCAATCATTCTCTTATTTTCTTTATTTTTAATTAGTGTGTATTAAGTAAAAGTTGGGGTGCCAATAGTAGCTCTCTATAGGAATCTGCTAGACTCATTTATTTATTTTTTGTGACATTGATGTTTTAGTAAACCAAAAATTATATAATTGAAAATTTTAAAGGCAAATGCAAGCAATTTCTCAATAAAGAGATCTGACCCAACCATACTATCAAAAGGATCCCGATTAACTTTCTAAACCCATTTATGAAATAAAGTTGGATGATTTAGACGTACCCACCTAACTTTTGGCTATTATTACATGTCCTTTGACCTTTGTTTTATCTAACCGATCAATAGAAAATGACCTCATTTTCAACTTTAGTCAAAAGACGTTGATTTTTCTTTCTAAAACCATGCCATCTTTAATTTCTTGGATAAAATTTGTTAACTCTCATCGTCAGCATTAAGATTCAACGTTAAGTCTTAAAGTAAGAAACAATTTTAAAAATAGAAGATGATGAAATTTTGGGTAGAATAATAGAGACAGGATGGAAATTGTGAATTAAAGACAACGTTGAATATATTACATTAATATATTGTATAGGTTGAAGAGTAGGAAGTTGACAGATTTTTACCAATAAAAGAAAAAATAAAAAAGATAGCAGATTTTTGGGAAATTTTTTTAATAATTAAGGGTTTTTTACTAGAAAAGACTGAGGTCAAGAAAGCATGTCATTAGCTTAAAAAACACACGATCTCAAATATTCATCAATATGGAAGATTATGTCTAAATCACCCAATTAAATTTTAGCATTATTGCCCAAACTAAAAAGCTATCAAGATGCTATCATAGCCTTGTTATCATGAAACATAATGGGAAAATTACTTAAAGGTCCCTGATGGAGGGTTTTCTTTTTTAATAGTCCTTGAATTCTGGGTAGTAACTCGATAGTCCATTTAGTAAACTTTTTTCCTTCTTCTTAATAGTCTCTCGTTAGTCTTTATTGTCGAGCTCACCTCTTTTTATTTATTGTCGAGGTCAACATTTTTATTGTCTAACTCACCATTTATTATCGTCGAGCACACCGATTTTTATTGTTGAGTTCAACAATTTTTGCTGTTGACCTTGATAATTTTTAAAATTGTTGAACTTGACTCTATAAAATCCACCTGTTTTTGTTTTTTTGTTGAGATTTTTCAACTGAAATACATGAAAAGATCAATTAAAAACTTGACATAATGACTTGTCTAAATGATTTCAAACTAAAGAACCATCCTTGATAATTTCATCCAAAAAAGAAGTAAAATTTTGAAAAAACCCTAGTTTTCTACATACATCTACAAAATACTTGAAAATAACTTTTCTTTCTTCTCAAATCTTTAATGTCAAAATGAAGTCTCCTAAACTCGATTGGGAGGTCCAAAATCCAAATTTTTTGGATGAAAATGATGAATGATGAATTTGAATGGTTATGACACATTCAGCATTTCAATCATGTGAAATGTGAAGAATAAGGTTTAGGGACTGACTAGAAAGAAAAGTTTTGCTAAATAGACTATTAAGAGAAGCCTTAACATCTTACATTTATTTAAAGAAATAAAACAACCAACAAATACTCGTTCTTCCAAGTTTTAAAATAGAAAACTAATTTCTGTAATGAAATCTAAAATTTGGAAGAAAAATAATATAGGAAGTTTTAATGCATCCAGATTTTTTGTTATCAACTGTTGTTAAGGTTTAACTATTAATTGAAGTCTCCTATAACCAACAAATCATTTCTCCACCATGGCATCCAACTTTGTCTTAATGCTTATAGTCATCCTCACTTACCTCTATCCTCACTTACCTCTTCAACTTCCATTTCACCATTGTTCATGTTTGTCATGGGTTCCATGTTGATTTGATACATAGAGATTCTCCAATCTCCCCTTTCTTCAATCCCGCTGAAACTAATTATAACCGATTGGAGAACGTTGATCATCGGTCTATGGCTTGTGTGAATCGTCTCAAGCTATCATCTTCATCGTCAACTTCAACAGAACAAATTCAATCCAATGTGTACCCATTTGATTTTGAGTATTTAATGAGAATCTCTGTTGGAACTCCTCCTGGTCAAATATACGCAAAGAATTTCCAATCAATTTTGGGATCCAATTGTGATACCAACGAAAATGGTCCACCTCCTAGGCCAATCAGACACGAAAATGAATAACCGAAAATCAATTTTGGGACCCAATTGTGATACCAAGAAACCATCCCTTCTTCAATCTCCAAATCTTTATCTTCTGCAACAAATCTTCAAAAACTCAACCAAATCCACTCTCTTATTATCACTTCTGGACTCCACCAATCCGACTTCTTCTCTGGTAAACTTATAAGCAAGTACGCTCATTTCCGAGACACCACCGCTTCTTGATCTGTTTTTCGTCAATTTTCAAACTCAAACAACGTGTTTCTATGGAATTCGATCATAAGAGCACTTACCTAGAATGGAATTTTCACTGAAGCTCTTGAATTCTATCTCGAAATGCTGAAATTGAAGGTTCGGCTCGATAATTTCACCTTTCCTTCGATTTTTAATGCTTGTGCTGGTTTATCCGATATTGAGATGGGTGTAACTGTTCATGATTGTGTTTTGGAGTTGGGTTTTGGCTTAGATTTGTTTATTGGAAACTCTTTGATCGATATGTATGTGAGATTTGGGTGTTTGAATGAAGCCATAAAAGTGTTTGATGAAATGCCTCACAGAGATGTTGTTTCTTGGAATAGTTTGATTTCGGGTTATAGTGCAAATGAGGAGTGGGTTCAAGCTTTAAAAATTTATTACCAATCAAGAATTCTTGGTGTGATTTCGGATTCTTATACGTTGTCCAGCGTTTTACCTGCGTGTGGAAATATGGTTGCTATTGAAGAAGGTCGGACAATTCATGGGATTGTCTATAAGATTGGAGTGGAGAAGGATAGATTAGTAAACAATGGGCTTCTCTCTGTGTACTTTAAATTCGAGATTTTAACGGATGCTCGAAGAATCTTTGATGAGATGGGAGAGAGAGACGCTGTTTCATGGAACATCATTTTCGGGTCTGATTGGCCTAGGAGGTGGACCATTTTCATTGATATCACAATTGGGGTCCCAAAATTGATTGGAAATTCTTTACGTATATTTGAACAGGAGGAGTTCCAACAGAGATTCCCATTAAATACTCAAAATCAGATGGGTACACATTGGATTGAATTTGTTCTGTTGAAGTTGACGATGAAGATGATAGCTTGAAACGATTCACACGAGCCATAGACCGATGATCAACGTTCTCCAATCGGTTATAATTAGTTTCAGCGGGATTGAAGAAAGGGGAGATTGGAGAATCTCTATGTATCAAATCAACATGGAACCCATGACAAACATGAACAATGGTGAAATGGAAGTTGCAGAGGTAAGTGAGGATGACTATAAGCATTAAGACAAAGTTGGATGCCATGGTGGAGAAATGATTTGTTGGTTACAAGAGACTTCAATTTATAGTTAAACCTTAACAACAGTTGATAACAAAAAATCTGAATGCATTAAAATATGTCTTTGTTAGATAGGATAATTTTATTAGGTGTCATCTTCTTTATTTTCTTTCTAAAATTTTTTTTTTTAAAGGATTAAGAGTTTTGGTTACATGTCATGTTCTTTTGTTAGTTAAAAAGAGTTTGTTACTTTTGTCATCTGTTGTGTAAGCTTTAATTTATGGTGCAAGTTGGTTTTAAATATTAATTTATGGATCTTCCATGTGTGTGTCAAATTTGTGTCATGTGAAATGTTGTTAGTTAATAAAACGTCATGGGCAATTGAAAGTAATTAAACTCACCACTCAAAACTAGAATTTTTTCTATTATTCTCTATTCTTGGTGAAAGGAGGTTGGGATTCATTGCCAACTTAAACGAAAATGCTTACCTTTATAAAGGTAAAACTGCATTTTTTTCAATCATCTTCCAGTAAATAATTAAGAGATATACTATTGGCACACCAACTTTTACTAATGCCACACCAATTCCTCCGTAAATCATTATAGAATTGCACAAAGTTGGTGTGGCGTTAGTAGAAGTTGGTGTGGCAATAGTAACTCTCATAATTAATTACACTTGATATATTTTTCATTGGGCGGGGCTAGGTGCTATAACCCCTATTCCAGCCTGGGTTTCAAGCACTTGAGAATGGGCTGTCAATGGATCGGATCAGACCCAAAATCAATTTGTTTTAATCCAATAATTGGATCCAGCTCAATGATATTAGTTCTATTAAGGTCCCAATCAAATGATGTGTCTGAATATTTATGTTATATATTTAGATTTAAATGATGTAAATTATATTTATATGTTGTGTTTTGGGCGGCTGGCAAAGGTGGATTAATGGGCCGATCGGCCCAATACAGAAAATCTAGGTGCATTAAAATTTGTTGGATGAGATTATTTTGTTAGCTGTGGTGTTCTTTCTTTTCTTAGTAAAAAGATTTTTTTTTTTTTTTTTAAAATTATTTTATAAGTGAAGAGTTTTTGTTACATGTAATGTTCTTTTGTCAATTAAAAGAGTTTGTTTTTTGTCATATATCACATTAGTTTTTTCTTCCAAAGTTTAGCTTTCATTATAGGAATTCGTTTTCTTTATATGTTTTTAAAATTTGGAAGAAAGTTTCTTCTGTGGGTTGTCATATTTCTTTACAGAAATGTAATATATTTAAGATTTTTCTTCCCAATTTTAGTTGTGGTTAGCTCTTTTATTTGTCCATATTTTTAAATTTTATCGAGTTGACTCGAAACTAGATTGAGTAGATTTGACTTAATTATATTTCAAATTGTCCTATTTCTCCAACCTCAAAAATATATTCTACCTTGTTTTCAATTCATGATTTTCATCATCTCTGTTTTTCTATTCAAAATTCCATTATTTTCTATTTTAAAAATCATTTCTTATTTTTGAGATTTGATGTAGAATCTTTATGTTGAAAATGACTTGCATTGCGTTTGGATAGAGCTTCTTCTGGACGACTTCTGCTCCTATAGGGAACTAGCAAAAATTTAGAGAGGTTTTTCTCTTGTGTGAAAAGATTTTTTGCTCTTTATTGAGAATCTCCAAAAATCAGCTCTTGCGCAAAAAGATTTTTTTGCTCTTGCACGAAGAGATTAGACTTCTACTCTTGCATGGAGAGGTGTATCCACACAAGGCCTTGGTTTCAAGAAGTAAAATCAAGGTCTTTTTTACTAAGATTGAAAACAAGGTCATTCAGGTCATTTTCTATTAATCCATTAGATAAAACCAAGGTTAAAGGACTTGTCATTAATTTGAAAACTAAGGGGGGCGAGGGTATCTAAAATATTCATCAAAACGTTGCCAGTATGTCTAAATCATACCAGCTTAATATCACAAATGGGTTTCATTTGTGATCCCTAAAAGTGTGAAATCCAAAAATAAAAATGACACTATCATATAATGAAATTTTTTATGTTTCTCTTTGATCCCAATTGAAACCAAAATATGTCAGATAAAAATATATTCCGAGATGACACAAAACTTAAGCACGTTTGTACGCAACAGTTTCTTTGGGCATAAGTGAAAATTAAGGGTTTGTTTGTTACGGCTTTTTTCGATGTTTGTTAGTAATGATTTCTGCTTCACCAGCTTTTGCGGAAAGCCCAAAACTGTGTTTATGAGAAGCTTTGCTAGGACTGCTTTCACGGACAACCCATTATGAGAAGCCAAAACCAAAAAACATATGGGAACGAAATGACAATTTCAACCTTCATTCTTCTTAACTCATAGATTAAACAATAGAATCAATTCAACCTCTATATACTATTTCTACGTCAACTTCTGTAAGAAACAAGATTCTCCTGAACGCAACTTCCCAAACTCTGAGCTTTTGCTTCTCCTAGACACAGATTTCTTAAATAGAAGCTGGAATCTATAACAAACAGACCCTAAGATTTTCCAAGAATACAGCTACCTCGCCAAATGCATAGAACCATTAAAAGTAAAACATGCAACCTTTCAGAGGATGTATAATCGACAAACCCAAAACCATCTAAGCCAGACAAAGAAATTAGCTCTTACAGTGACAATAATAACAACAACAATTAAACCATATGATTCAACGTGATTTAAACATCGGAGATCTTCCAAAAACCCTCATCGAAGGCGGGTATCTAAGTCAGCAATCCATTCGATGTTAGTAGCTCGGAGTCGATTTCACTTCTTCCATTGCCATACTATATAATTCAACCCTTCTCTACTTATATCAATGTAACTGATGATCCACCTGTCTGTCAGGGCTAATGTTCATCAAATTAGATAGTCAAATATCAATGGGAAAGTGTCCCAACCGCCAAATATAGGAACAGATCAGGTAAACTGCTTAATGAATATGAATGTTCACATAAGGTTTACAACCGATGGAAACTTCATTCTTCCATTTTTAATATATGGTTGATATACATTATTTTACAAGATGGGGCAGACAATCCAGGTAGCTCAAATGGGTCAAAAATAAATAAAACAAATGTTATACATTTCAAACAACACCAGATGCAACATTAGCCGATATTCAGAGCCATACATGTAAACAATATGATACGATCTACAAGTTCTAAGATTGACACAAGTCCAAAACTTTGCTAACCCATGAATAAATAAACCAATAAAAGATATGAATTAAAACGGAGTAGAATAGCATTTACACTTTTCAACCTCTCGAGTAGGTTCTGTCTTCGAGTGTGTTTATGTATGTCCCTACTCCATTCTTCTAATAGTCTGCAAAATAAGAATCCAACTTTTAGTTCGGCTAAACAGGGAATAGAAAAGAAAAGAAATACGTGGAAAAAAACGTAGAACTGATTCAACTATTCAGAGTAATGATTAAAACTTGCATGAGACCTTTCAATAAGTAATCTGGCTTTCTTAGACATTAAGAAAATAGGATCCACTAGGTTGTATGAGAAAGCCAACTGAATATTGAAGACTAAAAAGCAAATCACAGCATAGGCTTTTTAATCTCAAGAAACTTGATTGAGTAATTAACTGAATTTTTGTCAATTGGAACTTGGGATGTGATTTTAGTGTGTAAAAATTCAAAAATTGTACTTTTTATAATTGATACTAGAAATTGAATATGCAAAGTTTTGCAAAATTTCTCTCTTTGAGAGGGTGAGGGAATTTGTGCAAGTTGAATGTTCCAAAAGAGAAAGAGAAAGAGAAAGAGCTAAATGAATATGGATTGAAACAGTCAGGGCACATGAAAACACTTGGATTAACAGAAGACATTACTTTAGAGAGAATAAAATGGAAGAACAAAGACTCTTTAAGAAGGTCAATCCTTGAGAGTGAAGCTTTATCCCAAAAATTTGGGGAAAAAGTGAAAAAAAATACAAATACAAAAATAAAAATAAAAGACACTATTGAAAATTTTGAGTTCCCATATGAAAGTAATAGGTACAAGATGACGTGTATACCCTCCACCCCGATCTAGATGTGACATACACATGACACAAATGCGAATGGACTGGAACCCAACATTAATGGATAGAACATCTGACATAGAATTTTCTTTTTTCCAACTTTCCAAAGAACTGCAATATCATGTATTTAGAACAATAGAATCATCGTAATTTCAAGGGGGGGGGGGGGATTCTCCTTGGTGGGACCTCGCCCTTCTACATGTGTAGACCTTGTACGTCATCAGGACAGAGGTTTGACAAGTCGGAAGGCCTGACTCATGTACATTAGAAAGAAAAACAAACGATAGGCATATTTCAATAAACATGAGGCTTACATGTACAATTCTTTCTTCTTCTAAGCTTAAGAAAGACACCCATTCTGTCTTGCGCTCTACTGCTCACATCTGTTTTTCAAAGTTGAGCATCTCTGCTTCAAATCTGTTACCTGCTTCCCTCTATAACTCAACTAAAAAGTTTAAACCTCCATGTCTGCATCTCTCCTTCTCAACCAATCCCTTGTCATCCAAATTCTTGATTCCTCACTTTGACCGAATCCCACCTCGGGAAAATCCCAAGATGCCCGAATATGCAATTTCCCATTTATTTCTCGCATTAATAGCTTGGAATCATCAACCAAGTATTTGCTTCTATAAACTATGGCGCTGCAGAATTCATGTCTAGGTTCGGGCTTAAGTGGTCTCAACTGAGTGAGCGGATTTGTGATCGGTGACTCGAGACTCAACTCCTTCGCAGGCTGAACATGCTTCCACCAAAAATCAGATAAAGCTATTTTCATCATCTCCCAGTATTCCCGGTCTCTATATAATCTGAATAAACTACTCCCATTAATAGTCCAACAATAGAAATCCATCCAATCTCTGTCCAATATCTCCATTAATCCTTGAGCCTGCGGGATGCAATAAAGAGGGATTCGTGACCATGGGTAAGACCTTGTCTTATCTCCATCAAAAAATGGGCACTTAATCTCCAACACCCCACGTGAAGGCAACCCATAAACGACTTGGTCAACCACTCCGTCCGGTGAACATGCAAGCCAATTATCTTCAGGATTTGTATTACCGTAGAGCTGAAATTCGGGAAAAGAGACGGTGTTTCCCGTTATTAGCTTATACCTTTCAAGTGCTTCCTCTTCCTTGATATTGTTCCAAACGGTCGCCAGGTTTCCGGTGAAAGGCTCAATTGCCCCAAGCTTTTCTAACCAAAGTTGAACCCTTCGACGAGGCCAAAATCCAATTGCACCACCAAAAGTGCTTGCAGTAAGTTTATTCTTTCTCTGCTCTTGCCAGTTTTTGAACCAATGTTGTAGGCAACTAGATTGAAGAACTGAACTTGTTTCCGTGGTTGAAACTTTGTGTGAACGACCAAAATGACGGGAATCTCTTTTAAATGGGCGATGGGCACTACGAGTAGTATATGAGTTGTGGGTCTTTTGATACGTTGGTGGTCGAACAATGGAAGCTAAACAAAATATAACTCCTTCGCTGATAAGGGGGAAAAACATTTTTAATTAACAAAATAAAGAGATAAATTATTGTTGTAATACAATGTACAAGAACCTTAAACTCAAAAGAAAAAAAAAAAAAAAAAGATTTGAAGTCTGTTTAGTAGCCACTTTTGCCTTCAAAACATAACTTTATGGAGTTTTGGGTGTAAAAAATTTATTTTCTAGGCACAAAAATGAAGATCCAAACAAACCCTTAAGTGGCATAAAAACAGATAATAGAAACAAGTCCTTAGCTGATGAATTGTGGTTGTAAGAATATGGAACTATTAGGCGGCCATATTTGTATACAAATATAAAAATATTTTTTTCTGAAGAAAAATAGCATCCAAACAGACCCTTCAGTTATCTAAGAAGAATAGTTCAGAGATTCAAAGTCGAATATCAGATTAATAATTGGATTAGAAATGCTGAAAGAAATTCAAGGATAAGCTCACCTTAACAAGAATTCTCTGCAATTGAAACTTTGGGGGACACGTATGAACATCAAGAAAAACCAGGGCTTTTCATAGGAAATCCTAATTCTAGTGCTCTAAACCCTAACTTGGATGAATCAAATGAGTCAACAAAACAGGGTTCAATTCTTAAACCCTAGCAGTTCCCTTCCTCTTCCGCTCAATCTTCAAGTGGGGTTTAGTGGGTACTAATCGGTTCGAATATAGGTACATCCGAAACCGAAAATAATATAATATCCGAATCCGACGGATATTTTAAAACCATAATCGAATTCAAATCCGAAGCCAACCCCTAAATTTTTCACTCTTCCCTCACCTCTGCAGACATCTCTCTTTGCTTCCGTCTTCTAGTTGTAGGGTTGTAATTGTAAGAGTGTGGGAAATGATATTGTACAAAGCTGCGTATCATAAATCATGATACACGTAATACATTATATGCGTCCCACATTTTAGCTGACAACTAACCCCTCATCGAGGCTAACAAAATTCAACTTTTATACCGTTGAGGCTCTCCATCAAACATATTTCCTATAGATTATTAGATTAAGCCTTCTAACCATTAGTGCAATTTTTCTTAGATACACCAAAATTATTCAACATAACTAATTTTTTGGGAAAATTACTTAATGATCCCTGAAAGGCTTTCTTTCCAATCAGGCCTTGATTTTTACGGGTTAACTAAATAGTTCACATTAGGGGTGCAACTTGGTTTGGTTTGAATTTAAATTGGAATCGAATCAATATAGGTCGGTTCCACTAAATAAGAATCAGAATCGAATCAACTTTCATTGGAACCAACCCAACCCAAACCGAATTAAAGTCGGTTTGGTTTGATCTAATTCTACGAATTGCCAATATTTTATAAATTTTAAGTAATACTTTTTTAATGAAAAAACAAACATAAAATTTCAGACAATCAATCACAAATCTATCCATAAAAAGTCATTAGTTTATTCATAAAAAAAACACTAATCTATGTCTAACTTCTAAAATTATTCATAATAATTATTATTTACATATATATTTATTTATTGCATAGGGGTTCAGTTTTCGATTTGATTCGATTCTATACAAGCTTGATCTGAGAATTGAATCAAATTGATAGATTATCCATTTTCGTAAATCCGAACCAAACCGCAACTTGTTTCTAACCAAACCACCCCAAAGCTATTAGTTTGGTTCAGTTCTAGGTTTGAACCAGTCCAAGTTGCACCCTAGTTCACATAGTAAATCCTTCTTTTCTAATCTGTCCCTGGACCTCACTCTAGACTTTACTCACGATTGAAAGGTCAAAATTGCCTTAACCATTCAAACTCACCATTTCGTCCAGAAAGATTAGATTTTTGACATCATGGTCGAGTTTTCAAGATTCTATTCCAATGAAAAGGATTTGAGAAAGAAGAAAAAATCATTTTCAAGCATTTTTAGGACGTATGTAAAAAACTAGGGTTTTTTAATTGTTTTGCTCCGTTTGTTAATGAAAATCAATCAAGGATTGTTTTTTTGGTCTGGAATCATCTACACAAGTCATTATGTCAAGTTTTAAGTCGATCTCGATGTATTTTAGTTGGAAAAACTTGAAAAAATGAAAATAAGTGGGTTTTACGACAAAAGTGGTGAGCTCGACAATAATTAAAACCGATAAGCTCGACAAAAATAAAACTGGCGAGGTCAATAGTAATTATTGGTGATCTCAACAATTCTTTTTTTAAATGTCGAACTCAATAATAATTATTGGTGAGAAAAATTGTCGACCTCAACAAATTTTATTTTTTTAAATGTAAAAATCGACATAAAAATATTGAACTCAAAAATAAAGATTGTTGACCTCAATGCTGTAAAACCCACCCATTTTCGTTTTTTAGAATTTTTTCAACTAAAATACATGGAAAGATCGACTTAAAACTTGACATAACGACTTGTGTACATGATTTCAAATCAAAATAATCATCCTTAATCGATATTTATCCAAATATTAAATGAAAGAATTGAAAAATCCTAGGTTTTCTACATACATCTTCAAAATGACTGAAAACCCCTTGAAAATGGATTCTTCTTCCTTCTCAATTTTTTTCATTAGAATGGAGTCTCCAAAACTCGATTAAGATTTCGAAAATCCAATCTTTTTGGACAAAAATGGTGAGTTTGAATGGTTAGTGCAATTTCAACATTTCAATCATGAGAAATGTTTATAGTTTGGTTCAAGGACTGATTAAAGAAGAGGGATTTACTAAATAGACTATTTAGCTAACCCCTCAAAGTCAAAGACTAATCAAAAAGAAAACCTTCCGTCATGAACCATTAAATAATTTTTCCTAAAAAAAAAAATTCTATTTTGAAATTTCGTTTATATAAAAATATTTGAGGAGAGCTTTTGAATAAGAAGCTTGTACAAATAATTCCCAAATGTGTTACTTATTATAGTAAATTAGAAGGTGGCATGTGCCAACGCACATATTTCAAAAGGATTTATTTGTAATTTAAAATATCAATTAAAGGGTTTTTGAAGAATACATAGTAAAAAAATATACTTTTGTAATTTATGTTGCAATTTTCTTAATTTTTTTACCAAAACGACTCTGATTATATTAAAATTAAATATAAACCAAGGGCATTTATGACTACTCAAAATTTGGTGTTGAACCCCTTTACTTCACCTTCTCTCATTATAATAGTAAAGATAAGGACTAATTTCTCTTGGCAAAATAAATGAAATTGTATTATATGAACTTATCATTGTAGCATTTGCTGAAATTTTATCATATTTAAATAGTTTAAACTAAACATGGAACTCATAAATCAAGTCTCTATTACTCTTGGCCAAAACTTGATTTTGGGGTGTATGTTGTCAACGTAGGTGGGTCTTTTTTACCACTAGAGGAGGGTTTGGGAGGTGTTGGCAGTTGTGACTGGGTGTGAAAATCCTTAATATGTCATCTTCCATGAGTTGCAAGATATTCTTCATGGGCTCAGGCTAGCTTTGGCTAAGGGCTTCACTAGAATCTTGGTTCAATCTGACTCCAAGCTGGCTATCAAAGTGTTAAATGATAGATGGAGTTCCCCGTGGAAAGTTCTTCATTTGGTTTTGTCAATCAAGAACATTTTGTCGAGTTTCCAGAAAATTTCGTTTATTCATGTCTTCAGGATAACCAACAAGGCGGCAAATTTTCTTGCCTCTTCTCTTGGTACTGTGAGTTTCTCTTATTTCTCTGGATCAAAGATGTCTCCTCTTCCTGAGGTTGTAGCTGGTTTGGGTCTGCCTTTACCCTGTTGACATTACAAAAAGAAAAAAAGAGTTTCTCTTCGTTGTCAAACTTAAGGAAAGTGAATAAACTTTTTATTAGAAGATGATAGGTAATATTTCTCTCGTTTTGTTTTTGTTTTTTTTTTTTTTCCTTTTCTTTTAAAGTAAATAATAATAAATTTTATTTTTTCTAAAAGAAAGAAAAAAAAGAAAAAAGTAAAAAAACATCAATCTCAAGAATGAGATAAGGGGTGGGAGGTTGAAGATGATGAGTTTGGCCCTTGGGATTAAACCCAAGAAATGTCATTTGTATAATCCTTTATATTTTCCCAAAATTTCAGGTGATAATCATCCCCCCTATTTTTGTTGAATATTCTATGTTTTGAAACTAAAGAAGCAATAGAGAGAGTGAGAGAGAGCGTGTGTGTGTGTGATGGAGGCAATTCACCATCTATCTCGTTCTCTGTCTCGCTTTAGTGTAGGTAAAAGAGTGACAGATCTCTTAATTTGGTTTGAAATTGAAGAGAGATGTTACCTACCTAGACTATCATTGAGGAAGATTGTTAAAAAATTGTTATCGCATGCAACTAAGGGTTGGTTCATCCTTCCAAACCCTAAGAAGGATGATGGATAAGATGAGAGTAAAGAGATAAGATGAAGGATTTTTCAAAGTTGATAAAAAAAAATACATGTTATTATTATTATTATTATATAGTAGTATTATTATTTTTATTATTATATCAAATTGGATATTATCGGATCAAATACACCACTATCCGAATTTGTATCCGATAAGCATTCAAATTTTTATCAAAATGATCCCAATTATATTAAATTTAAATTTTAAGGTGGGGGCATTTTTGAAATCTAAATTTTGATTTTGAATCACTTTATACTCTGTCTTCTCTCATTATAATAGCAATAAAGATTTTCAAAACTAACCAACGTGATCTAGAGACTTGTGATTGTAATTTCTAATTTGTTAACCAAAATGACTCCGATTATACTAACTTTAAATGTTAAGGTGGGGTGTATGTTTGGAATCTAAATTTTGGTGTTGACTTCTCTCATTATATAGTAAAGAAGAGAAGACCAAGGAGGAGGGATGTATCTCAAATATTCATCAAAATATAGGGATCTATGTGACTATGTATATATTCAAATCCACCCTTTAATTTTTTGTGAGTATGTGCTCCAAATGGCTGCACAAAAATTCCTCATCTTTATATTAATTTTCCACTTGGCAAGCAAAGGACCCCAGAAGATATTTTCAAAACAACTCCCGAAAGTGGAGAATCTTCACTCATTTTCCACTGGGCGCGGAACTCATGTTCACCCTTCTCTGTAAACTAGAATCAGAGCAAACTTTGGTTCCAAAAGCTGGATCTCCTGGTACGTTTACGCGGCAAAAAAATATGTCTCCTACATTCCTCCAAAATCTCTTTAAAATACTCCACAGTTCGCTATTTTTGCCAACAAAAACAAGAAACCATCCCTTCTTCAATCTCCAAATCTCTGTCTTCTGCAACAAATCTTCAAAAACTCAACCAAATCCACTCTCTTATTATCACTTCTGGACTCCACCAATCCGACTTCTTCTCTGGTAAACTTATAAGCAAGTACGCTCAATTCCGAGACACCACCGCTTCTCGATCTGTTTTTCGTCAATTTTCAAACTCAAACAACGTGTTTCTATGGAATTCGATCATAAGAGCACTTACCCAGAACGGAATTTTCACCGACGCTCTTGAATTCTATCTCGAAATGCTGAAATTGAAGGTTCGACCCGATAATTTCACTTTTCCTTCGATTTTTAATGCTTGTGCTGGTTTATCCGATATTGAGATGGGTAGAACTGTTCATGATTGCGTTTTGGAGATGGGTTTTGGCTCAGATTTGTTTATTGGAAACTCTTTGATTGATATGTATGCAAGATTTGGGAGTTTGAATGAAGCCATAAAAGTGTTTGATGAAATGCCTCATAGAGATGTTGTTTCTTGGAATAGTTTGATTTCGGGTTGTACTGCAAATGAGGAATGGGTTCAAGCTTTAGAAATTTATTACCAATCAAGAATACTTGGTGTGATTCCGGATTCTTTCACATTGTCGAGCGTTTTACCTGCATGTGGAAGTCTGGTTGCTATTCAAGAAGGTCGGATAATTCACGGGATTGTCTATAAGATTGGAGTGGAGAGGGATAGATTAGTAAACAATGGGCTTCTCTCTATGTACTTTAAATTCGAGATTTTAACAGATGCTCGAAGAATCTTTGATGAGATGGGAGAGAGAGACACTGTTTCATGGAACATCATGATTTGTGGGTACTCACAATTAGGTGTGTTTGCTGATGCAATTAAGCTGTTTCAAGAGATGGTTATTAGATTTAAACCAGATCTCTTAACAATCACATCTGTTCTTCGTGCTTGTATTCATATGGAAACCTTGGAATGGGGAAGATATGTTCATGAATATATGACAAAAAATGGGTATGAATGTGATACTATGGCAAGCAACATTCTCATAACTATGTATGCCAAGTTTGGTGATTTACAAGCTTCAAAGGAAGTATTTTATGGAATGAAGTGTCGAGATTCTGTCTCATGGAATTCTCTGATCAATGGTTATATCCAAAGGGGATGTTATGATGAAGGAATGGAGCTTTTTAAGATGATGAATAAGGGAGAATCGAAACCCGATTCCGTCACTCATGTAATGCTTCTATCTTTGTGTACTAAATTAGTAGACTTTATACAAGGGAAGGTACTCCATTGTAATGTAACTAAAGTGGGATTCATTTCGAATCTTACCGTGGGCAATGCTCTAATCGATATGTATGCAAAATGTGGTAGCTTAGAGGATGCATTAAAAGAGTTTGAAGAGATGAAAACCCGAGACGTAGTAACATGGAATACCATTGTCGCTGGATGTGTTCAGTCCGGTGATTGTAATCTAGGATTGAAAATGATTAGTCGGATGTGGAGTGGCGGTCTGACACCGGATGTGGCAACCATGTTGGGGATCTTGCCTGCATGTTCCTTCTTGGCAACGAAACGACAAGGGAAAGAGATTCATGGTTGCATTCTTAAATTTGGGTTTGAATCTGACGTGCCAATAGGTAACGCACTAATTGAAATGTACTCCAAATGTGGCAGTATAGATAATGCAATCTGTGTATTTGACCACATGGAAGCGAAAGATGTAGTGACGTGGACTTCATTGATATCTTCCTATGGGATGTATGGTCAAGGAAAGAAAGCTTTGATAGCTTTCGCGGAGATGAAGGCAATGGGTACTCTTCCCGACCATATTGCCTTTGTTGCTGTTATTTATGCGTGTAGCCATTCGGGTTTGGTAGAAGAGGGTTTGGAATGTTTCAACCAAATGAAGAAAAACTACAACTTAGAGCCTAGGATTGAACATTATGCTTGTGTAGCCGATCTTCTATCTCGGTCTGGTCTCTTAACCGAAGCAGAGGAGTTCATCCTTGCAATGCCATTGAATCCTGATGCAAGTATATGGGGAGCTTTACTTAGTGCATGTCGAGTAACTGGTGGGATCCACATCGTAGAACGTGTTTCAAAACAAATTCTAGAAATGAATTCGGATGATAGTGGCTATTATGTTCTTGTTTCGAATGTATATGCAGCTTTAGGGAAGTGGGATCAAGTAGGGAAGATACGAAAATCGATGAAAACTAAAGGACTTAAAAAGGAGATGGGATGCAGTTGGATTGAGATTCGAAACAAGGTTTACGTGTTTGGAACGGGTGATAAGTTCATCGAACAATCTGAAGAGGTTTATCGGTTATTAGAAAGACTTGCGGGTTTGATGGCTAAGGAAGGATATGTTGCCGATAAGAAATTTGTTCTGCATGATGTTGAGGATGACGAGAAGAGAGAGATGCTTTGCAAGCATAGTGAGAGGCTTGCTATAGCATTTGGATTGTTAAATACAAATCCCGGTACCCGATTGCAGATAATGAAGAATCTTCGGGTATGTGGAGATTGCCATACTGTGACAAAGTACATTTCAAAGATTGTGCAAAGGGAATTCTTAATTAGAGATGCAAATCGCTTTCACTTAGTCAAGAATGGCGCCTGTAGTTGCGGTGATTATTGGTGATAATCGGTTTCTTTCCCTTAAACACATGTTTGGAAGGACCAAAGGTGTTCCAAACCTTGATATAGTGCTCTACATGGATGCCACATTTGACTATGGGAGATCTAATTGGCTTTGCATTAATGTTAATTTTTCATTTGATTAAGTTGGATTGGGTATTTATTTTATTGGAAAAGTAGCGCTCGGATGTGAGTTGAAAGTTCTCAAAAGGTGAGGACGGTTAAAAATAGAGTCGTGTTGGAGTGACCTCAAGCTTGTAGACCTCATATCGCACGTCATGATGTGAAAATGGATAGGAAGCATAGATGCTTTTTCACTCGTATCGCAATGAAAATCATCTATGGTTCCCATACACTTTCATGTCAGGATGTGCAACGTGAGGCACAATCTTGAGGTAACTCTATCATTAGTCTTAAATTAATGTGGTTTGAGATGCATAAGTTGATTCATGTCAAGGACTCCCAATATTTTTTGTGATCAAGAATAAATTTCTTCATTGATTTCAAAGACTATGTTGGGTACAGATTATATGTTGAAATGTCACATTAACAACTGTAATCACCTTTAAAATGGACTTTTTACAAATTGTCTTTTAAGGGCATTCTTGTCATTTCATCTCATTTGGAAAAAGAAGGGGGGAAATTGCTTCATGGACCTGATATAGGGATTTCTTTCTAAATAACCATAACTTTTGAGTGATAACTTAACACCCAATGAATAAACTTTTGAATCCCTCATCTTAACAAAAAGCTTTTTAAACTACCCAAAAGACACTTCTGACATATTTTATCTCCAAGTTTTCAACTGCGATTGTGAGCCATTTTGACGATTTTTAACAAAAAGTGATGAACAAAAAAAGATATATTCATAATTTTGAAAATTTAGATGTAACTTTCAATCTATTTCAACAATTTAAGAAAGATATATTCATAATTTTGAAGATTTAGATGTAATTTTCAATCTATTTTAACAATTTGTGACGATGAATGAAGAACAACATGATTTTTAAAATTTAGATATAGTTTTTTGATTAAATATTATTACATACGTACAATTTGATATTTTGTGATAATCTATTCAATAGCGGCATTCATCGTTTTTTGATTTTTAAAGCAACAAGCTTGTCACTAGACTTTAAAACCAACAAACTCACCCCTAGATAAATTTTCAAAAAATACCTTAGTGGGACAAATACTTTAATTTATATTGAAGTTGGTTAATTTTAATCGAAAGATCAAATCTGGTTAGTGGGACAAATTGGTAATCCTTAAGAAACTTTTTTTCCAAACATGTTATCAAATTCCTCTATCCAATATTCGGACAGTATATTCTAGGGCATTTTAGAAATACTCTCTTGTAAAATTGATGATATTATATTTACCTCCCTTGATTGTAAGTCAACCTTGCGTTTTCTTGATGATTTAAAAGTAAAATTTTGAATTTTTTTTAAAAAAATATTCTTTAAATACTTAAATTACTAAATCAAAATTTGGAGGATATTAAAATTTCACTGTTAAATTATCAATAAAAAAAATAAGAATCTTGACTATAGGTCAGGATGGAAACCTACACTTGCATTTTGTAAGGGGTTAAACCTCATATTACCATTTTTACAGTGCTGTGTTTCTAAAATACCCTATATTCTACCATCCAAACAACCACCTAACCTATTATTAAAAGGGCCCACAGTCTAATAGTAGTATAGTACAGACTACAGATAAGAATTAGCCTAAAATATGAACAGAGACAGTGTGGAAAGAAACATTAAAAAGGGCCTTTGAAGTTTGAAGAAGAAAGACAAAAGGAAGAGTTGGGAGATGACGAGAGGAAAGCAGAAGATCGATGCGCAGAAACGAAATGCAGAGAAGAATCAGAAACAAAAGGGATCTCAGTTTGAAGCCAGAGCTGTTGCTCTCAAAACCAGCTGCCCAATCTGCAAGGTTTCGTTTTCAAACTCTAGAAATCTTCCATTCTCGTCTTCGTCTCTGATTCTCTCTCTTTTGATGCCATGTTTTTTTCTCTTAAACGGAAACAGTAACATCTCAACTTCAATAATTTACATCGAAATATTGAAGAAATAACATTTTTTTAAATCTATTTTGAGGGGAATTTCGATTGCAGGATTTGTCCCATAACGAAGCGAGAGATAAGTTCACATAAGAACCTGTATTATTCTCGAAAAGAGATATTTTTAGAGGATATGTGTAGATCACCAAGAATTTGTTTCGCCTGAGAGATATTTTACAAACCCTAGACTGAGATTATCAGTCACACTTGACTACTTGTAAAATAACCATCAAGTTTGAAATTTTCCCATGGATTCTTATTTTATCCTGCAGATTTATTTATTTATTTTGTAATTTTTTGGTTTAATTAAGTCTTTAATGCATATATATTGTTATTGTATTTGTAGTTTTATACTTGTTTTCATCTAGGTTGGGTGAACATAGATGATCTTGTCATTCAAAACTAGTTTTTATATTATAATGGAAGAGTACGCAGTGAAACATGTTTAGTCAGACACATTATTCAATTGTCGGTTCACGTTTATGGTGATGTAGGATATTTAGAGGAAATAAGGGTTTTCTAAGGTTTAGGGTTAGGGTTTCCCAAGATTAAGTTTAAAGAGCTACTAAAAGGCTTAAAGAAAGAGGTTATAATTCTCCAAAAAATCTGAAATAGATATTTTGTTGTTTAAAAATGTAAAAGAGGCAATAAAAAAGGTTTCTGGGTTTTGGGTATGTTGAAGTAAGAATAGGTGAAAAAGAATAATAGGGGAGAATAAGAGGAATAGATAAATTTCTTTCTTTATTATTATTTGTAAGATTTCATTAAAGGAAAGAGAGGATGAGAAATCCTCCAAAAGTATGAACTAATATATAAAAGAAAGTCAAGGCAATAGAACAAAAGCAATGCAAAACAGATCACCCCACAAGACTGGGATGCAACTAAGAACACATAACATTCCAATTTCACACCGATAGTATCCTAGGAATCATACCTAGGGCTTTTTGATGCTTTACACATCCAAGAGAGGGTTTGAGAAAAATAATAATGGTGGAGAATAAGAAGAAGAGATAAATCTATTGGTATTGTTGAGTGTTGTGTTATCCACTTCCTCTCCCGGGTGTCACGTGTTAACGTATCGTTCCCTAGTTTGACCCGTGACCCTCTTATACTCATAGTTGTGTCTGTGCTTTCCCCATCAGATCGATCTTTTGGGGGTAAATGGTTGTCAACATGGTATCAAAGCACTAGGTTCGTATAGGTCACGGGTTTGAGTCTCCTCAAAAGAATTTTCCACCCTTATGGATGAGGGGAGAGTTGTGTTATCCACCTCCGCTCTCGGGTGTCACGTGTCGTGCCCCAGTACAACCCACGACCCTCTTATATTCATAGTGGTCTTTTGGGGTAAATGGTTGTCAACAGGTATCACACTAATATTGTCTTAAGAACCACATGTAGGGTTTCTTGAAATTTACACATCCAAGAGAAAAGGAGTAAACTACACTTTTTTTATTCATCAAATATACTAACAAAACACAAAATGAGACTTACATAATGTCCCATAACTCTACTTATCAAATAAATAAATAATGTCCCATAACTCAATAGTCAATCCTAGCCATTGCCTAGTAAAAAAAATGGAAACGACTAAAGAACCCCTAATGCATATACAAGAAAATAAAACAAAATAGTAGTTAAATCTCTCAGCTAATACAATTGCTACTATTTGCAATACCTAAACTAGCCATGTGGATCCTCCATAAATTGAAGAAGATCCCATGTGGGATCCACTTCATTATCATTTAATTGTTTAAACTCTTATTATGTCTCTTGTAAATATTAAAGGGTTGTGGTTGATCCTTGTCATACAGTCGATTATTCTTTATAGATAACAACCCCAATTAAATTTTCAATATGGAAGACTATGTCTAAATAACGATCTCAAAAATTCATCAATAGATAACGATCTCAAATATTCATCAATATGGAAGACTATGTCTAAATCACCCAATTAAATTTTAGCATTATTGCCCAAACTAAAAAGCTATCATGATGCTATCATAGCCCTGTTATCATGAAACATAATGGGAAAATTACTTAAAGGTCCCTGACGGAGGGTTTTCTTTTTTAATAGTCCTTGAATTCTAGGTAGTAACTCGATAGTCCATTTAGTAAACTTTTTTTCTTCTTCTTAATAGTCCCTCGTTAGTCTTTATTGTCGAGCTCACCACTTTTTATTTATTGTCGAGGTCAACATTTTTATTGTCGAACTCACCACTTATTCTTGTCGAGCACACTGATTTTTATTGTTGAGTTCAACAGTTTTTGCTGTTGACCTTGATAATTTTTAAAATTGTTGAACTTGACTCTGTAAAATCCACCCGTTTTTGTTTTTTTGTTGACATTTTTCGACTGAAATACATGAAAAGATCAATTAAAAACTTGACATAATGACTTGTCTAAATGATTTCAAACTAAAAGAACCATTCTTGATCGATTTTCATCCAAAAAAGAAACAAAATTTTGAAAAGACCTTAGTTTTCTACATGCATATACAAAATACTTGAAAATAACTTTTTCTTCCTTCTCAAATCTTTAATGTCAAAATGAAGTCTCCTAAACTCGATTGGGAGGTCCAAAATCCAATTTTTTTGGATGAAAATGATGAGTTTGAATGGTTAGGACACATTTAGGATTTCAATCATGTGAAATGTGAGGAGTGAGGTTTAAGGATTGATTAGAAAGAAAAGTTTTGCTAAATAGACTATTAAGAGAAGTCTTAATATCTTACATTTATTTAAAGAAATAAAACAACCAACAAATACTCTTTCTTCCAAGTTCTAAAAATAGAAAACTAATTTCTGTAATGAAATCTAAAATTTGGAAGAAAAATAATATAGGAAGTTTTATTTATATATTTTGATTGATGACAAGTAACAAACTCTTTTTAATTGACAAAAGAACGTGACATGTAACCAAAACTCTTAATCCTTTCGAAAAAAGAGCTTTCTAGAAATAAAATAAAGAAGATGACATTATCCCATCTAATAAAGACATATTTTAATACATCCAGATTTTTTGTTATCAACTGTTGTTAAGATTTAACTATAAATTGAAGTCTCTTATAACCAACAAATCAGTTATCTACCATGGCATCCAACTTTGTCTTAATGCTTATAGTCATCTTCAATTACCTCTGCAACTTCCATTTCACCATTGTTCATGTTTGTCATGGGTTCCATGTTGATTTGATACATAGAGATTCTCCAATCTCCCCTTTCTTCAATCCCGCTGAAACTAATTATAACCGATTGGAGAACGTTGATCATTGGTCTATGGCTCGTGTGAATCGTCTCAAGCTATCATCTTCATCGTCAACTTCAACAGAACAAATTCAATTTAATGTGTACCCATCTGATTTTGAGTATTTAATGGGAATCTCTGTTGGAACTCCTCCTGTTCAAATATACGCAAAGAATTTCCAATCAATTTTGGGACCCAATTGTGATACCAACGAAAAGGGTCCACCTCCTAGGCCAATCAGACCCGAAAATGATGTTCCATGAAACAGTGTCTCTCTCTCCCATCTCATCAAAGATTCTTCAAGCATTTGTTAAAATCTCGAATTTAAAGTACACAAAGAGAAGCCCATTGTTTACTAATCTATCCTTCTCCACGCCAATCTTATAGACAATCCCATGAATTGTCCAACCTTCTTTAATGGCAACTAGATTTCCACACGTAGGTAAAACGCTGGACAACGTATAAGAATCCGGAATCATACCAAGAATTCTTGATTGGTAATAAATTTTTAAAGCTTGAACCCACTCCTCATTTGCACTGTAACCCGAAATCAAACTATTCCAAGAAACAACATCTCTATGAGGCATTTCATCAAACACTTTTATGGCTTCATTCAAACTCCCAAATCTTGCATACATATCAATCAAAGAGTTTCCAATAAACAAATCTGAGCCAAAACCCATCTCCAAAACGCAATCATGAACAGTTCTACCCATCTCAATATCTGATAAACCAGCACAAGCATTAAAAATCGAAAGAAAAGTGAAATTATCGGGTCGAACCTTCAATTTCAGCATTTCGAGATAGAATTCAAGAGCGTCGGTGAAAATTCCGTTCTGGGTAAGTGCTCTTATGATCGAATTCCATAGAAACACGTTGTTTGAGTTTGAAAATTGACGAAAAACAGATCGAGAAGCGGTGGTGTCTCGGAAATGAGCGTACTTGCTTATAAGTTTACCAGAGAAGAAGTCGGATTGGTGGAGTTCAGCAGTGATAATAAGAGAGTGGATTCGGTTGAGTTTTTGAAGATTTGTTGTAGAAGATAAAGATTTGGAGATTGAAGAAGGGATGGTTTTTTGGTATCACAATTGGGTCCCAAAATTGATTTTTGGTTATTTATTTTCGGGTCTGATTGGCCTAGGAGGTGGACCCTTTTCGTTGGTATTACAATTGGGTCCCAAAATTGATTGGAAATTCTTTGCGTATATTTGAACAAGAGGAGTTCCAACAGAGATTCCCATTAAATACTCAAAATCAGATGGGTACACATTGGATTGAATTTGTTCTGTTGAAGTTGACGATGAAGATGATAGCTTGAGACATTTCACACGAGCCATAGACCGATGATCAACGTTCTCCAATCGGTCATAATTAGTTTCAGCGGGGTTGAAAAAAGGAGAGATTGAAGAATCTCTATGTATCAAATCAACATAGAACCCATGACAAACATGAACAGTGGTGAAATGGAAATTGCTGAGGTAAGTGAGAATGGCTATAAGCATTAAGACGGAGTTAGATGCCATGGTAGAGAAATGATTTGTTGGTTATAGGAGACTTCAATTTATAGTTAAATCTTAACAACAGTTGATAACAAAAAATCTGGATGCATTAAAATGTCTTTATTAGATGGGATAATGTCATTTTCTTTATTTTATTTCTAGAAAGCTCTTTTTTCGAAAGGATTAAGAGTTTTGGTTACATGTCATGTTCACGTTTATGGTGATGTAGGATATTTAGAAAGCTCTTTAGTCAGACACATTATTCAATTGTCGGTTCACGTTTATGGTGATGTAGGATATTTAGAGGAAATAAGGGTTTTCTAAGGTTTAGGGTTAGGGTTTCCCAAGATTAAGTTTAAAGAGCTACTAAAAAGCTTAAAGAAAGAGGTTATAATTCTCCAAAAAATCTGAAATAGATATTTTGTTGTTTAAAAATGTAAAAGAGGCAATAAAAAAGGTTTCTGGGTTTTGGGTATGTTGAAGTAAGAATAGGTGAAAAAGAATAATAGTGGAGAATAAGAGGAATAGATAAATTTCTTTCTTTATTATTATTATTATTATTTGTAAGATTTCATTAAAGGAAAGAGAGGATGAGAAATCCTCCGAAAGTACGAACTAATAAATAAAAGAAAGTCAAGGCAATAGAACAAAAGCAATGCAAAACAGACCACCCCACAAGACTGGGATGCAACTAAGAACACAGAACATCCCAATTTCACACCGATAGTATCCTAGGAATCATACCTAGGGCTTTTTGATGCTTTACACATCCAATAGAGGGTTTGAGAAAAATAATAATGGTGGAGAATAAGAAGAAGAGATAAATCTATTGGTACTGTTGAGTGTTGTGTTATCCACTTCCGCTCCCGGGTGTTACGTGTTCACGTATCGAGCCCTAGTTTGACCCGTGACCCTCTTATACTTATAGTTGTGCTTGCACTTTCCCCATCAAATCGATCTTTTGGGGGTAAATGGTTGTCAACATGGTATCAAAACACTAGGTTCGTATAGGTCACAGGTTTAAGTCTTCTCAAAAGAATTTTCCACCCCTTATGGATGAGGGGAGTGTTGTGTTATCCGCCTCCGCTCTCGGGTGTCACGTATCGTTCCCCAGTATGACCCACGACCCTCTTATATTCATAGTCCTTCCCCATCATAGTGGTCTTTTGGGGTAAATGGTTGTCAACAGGTATCACACTAATATTGTCTTAAGAACCACTTGTAGGGTTTCTTGAAATTTTGCACATCCAAGAGAAAAAGAGTAAACTGCACTTTTTTTATTCATCAAATATACTAACAAAACACAAAGTGAGACTTACATAATGTCCCATAACTCTACTTATCAAATAAATAAATAATGTCCCATAAATCAATAGTCAATCCTAGCCATTGCCCAATAAAAAAAAATGGAAACGACTAAAGAACCCCTAATGCATATACAAGAAAATAAAACAAAAATAGTAGTTAAATCTCTTAGGTAATACAACTGCCTACTATTTGCAATACCTAAACTAGCCATGTGTATCCTCCATAAATTAAAGATCCCATGTGTGATCCACTTCATTATCATTTAATTGTTTAAACTCTTATTTTGTCTCTTGTAAATATTAAAGGGTTGTGGTTGATCCTTGTCATACGGTTGATTATTTTTTATAGATAACAGCCCCAGTTTGGAGAATGCAAGTTGAATTTTCTAAATTAGCTAGAAGACGACAAAAAGAACATGGATTGAGGTGGTGGGAGAAGATATGAACACACTTGAACTTATGAAATATATGGTTTTAGACAAAATTTCAGTGTGGAACATACTTCCTTCAGCAATCCCCAATTTGTGGGATACAATTTTGATGAAGATGATCTTTTAACAAAATGGTATTGTCGTATTGATGCTTTAAGCTCCCAAGTAAACTCATATGATGGCATGTAGTGGTGAAACTCAACTACTAGGATTGCTTCAGGTGTACATTATTGAGACTGCATGCAAGTTATTTGATGAGATACAGCAGAAAAATCTTTGTGATTTAGAACCATATGAAATCTGGGTATGTTTGAAGTCAAAGGATTGATGAAGCATTTAAGATATTTTATGTCATACCTAGTAGATATGTAATATCATAGCTAGCTTAGCTAAGTGGTAAGACATGTGTAGTGTTGTTCCCAAGTCCTAGGTCCACCCCCTTGAGCCCAACTTCATTTGCTAACCACTAACCATGTACCTATAAAATAAAAACATCATTGTTGGCTAGGTATAAAATATATGGAAGGTTACAAGAAGCTCGAGATTTGTTTGATAAGAAGATGCCTAAAAGAAACGTTATTCGTTGGAATTTGATAATATTTGGGTGTGTTAATAATGGACAAATAGAGATAGCACTAGAATTGTTTAAAGTCATGCTACGTAGAAACCCTATGTCAAGGAAAATCATGTTTGAAGAGTATTTTCAGTATGAACTTGTAAGTGAAGCACAAGAGTTATTTGGTAAGCGTGTGTGCATCACTTCCATGGTTATGTTCAAATAGGATAACCTTAATTGTGGGTAGGACGACTCAATTCAAGTTGAGGTTGATAGCGAAAAAAAATAAATGAGGCCCTTTTCTTGGAACTTCCAACATAGGATCTCAAGTTTTTTTTTTTTTTTTTTTTGAACTTCCACCATGGGAAAGGTTGACCTTTTAATAATTATTTTTTAGGGACTTTCAAGTTAAGACGTGGGAATTGGGCTCTCTTACGAGTATTTTTTTTTTTAGAACTTTGCTTGGGGTAACTTGTACATGGAGACGTCTTTAAGATTTGTTTTGAACCTCCAATAATCCAATATGGGATCTCGTGAGAAGTGAATAAATCTTTTTTGGAACTTCTAAGGTCCAACAAAGGGGATATCTTTTTTTTTTTTAAAACCTTCAACATGGAATGTCTTGAAATTAATAATTTTATTTTTAGGGGAATTTCCAAGTTCCAACGTGGGGGACTTCTAAAGATTTTCTTTGAACTCCACTATAAGGACTTCTTAAGGGTTTTTTTTTTTTTTTGAAAGGGGGCCTTCTCTCATCAAGGACTTTAGGCAACTACCTAAGTTGCTTTAAGGTGGAGTTGACCCTTATCATGGGTGAGATTATTTAATAGAAGGCCTCAGCAAGATGTTGCTTCATGGACTACTATGGTTACTTGTAACTCTCATGCAAGGTAAATAGAGAGTGCCAAGGGCTCGTTTGAGGAGATGCCCGAAGGAATGTAGCCTCTTGGACTCTAAGTTTTGATGATATTTGCACAATCGAAAAATCAAGAACGTGTGCTAATTGTTTAGCAACATGCTTCATCAAGTAATTGTCTTCTGAGAAGTTGCCAGCTTGCTAAGTGGATTAAAGCTTGTGAGTGTTGATGCTACGACCTGGGTTCTAAACCCACCTTTACCATCTAATTACTAATTATTTACTTTGCTTGCTTATCAAAAAAAAGTTGTCACATGAAACTCAATTTTGTTGCTATGTTGAAAATGGGATGTTGGAAAATTTTATGTAGATGCCAAGGCAGGATATTGTGTCATGGAATTCAACTTTGGATGGATATGTACAAGAAGATGGTTTTGTTAATGCATGAAATTAATTTGAAAAGATGCCACAAAGACATGTAATTTCATGGAATTGCAGGCATTAACAGAATCATATATATAGGCAAGCAAGATTAGTGATCAGTAATTAGCTCATGAAGGCGGGTTTTGAACCCAGGTCATGGTATCAACATTCACAAACTTTAATCAACTTAGCAAGTTGACATCTTCGTAACTTTATGGATTATAATTATAACTTCATGGCAAAGAAAGATTAGGAAAAAAAAATCTTGATGGCATATGATGATTTATGGATACCAAAGTGAGGAAGATTTGATTTTGCATTCTAGGATGGTACCGAGGCCAGTTCCACCTTGAGGCAACTTAAGTGGTTTTGCTTAAATCCCCTAGTTGAGATAAGCCCCCTCTATTCCCGCATTCCCGAAAATTAGAATTCTTAAGAGGTTCTTATGGGATGATATTCAAAAAAGAATTCTTAAGAGATTCCTCCCGTTAGAACTTAGAAGTTCCAAAAAAACCAACTCTTAATAAATCTCATGTTGGAGATTTCCAAAAAAGAAATTTCTTAAGAGATCCTCCACGTTGGAACTTAGAAGTTCTAAGAAAAAAAAAAAAAATTGACTGCTCAAAAGGTCCCGTTGGATTGTTGAAGATTTCCAAAAAAAAAAATAAAAAACTTGTAAGAGATCTCAATTCCCACATTGGAAATTGGAAGTTCCAAAAATATTCTTTAAAGAGCTTTCACGTTGAAGTCCCCCCTCAAAAAAAAAAAAAATTCTTAAGGGATCCCACGTTGAAAGTTCGCCAAAAAAAGGCCTTTTTTAGAGTTTTCAACTTTGGCCTCAACTTGTATTGAGCCAGCCTGTATGTTATAAGATGGATCTAAGCCTAATCAAGGCATTTTTGCTAGTGTAATTTTAGCATTTGTTGCTCTTGCTACACTTGCTTTTGGAAGTATGATGCACCTATGTATAATCAAAACTGGTTATGATTAAGTACTATGGTCATAAGTTTATTAGTCGCTGTATCTCCCAAACTTAGTTTGATCAATGGGGCTTGGTGTTAGAGAGGATGATAAAATGAAATACAACAACATGGAGTGCCATGAGCTGTGGCACAAGCTTACCATGGATCAGCTGTAAACGCCCTCGAGCTTTATCGTTTTTATGCTTCAAGCTGGTTTGATCCAAACTATTTAAATTTCTAGGCATCTTAGCAAATATAAAATGAGAAGAGTATAATTGTACATTGATGAATGGAAAACCAGAGAAGGTGAATTGGAAATGAACACATTCAGGAAAATGTAGGGGTAACCTATGTAGGTGATAAAGTAAGGAAAAGTTGATTTTGATGGTTTGGTCATATGCAATAAAAGGGCTATTACTGCCCCAGTTAGAACAAATGTACTGGTTGAAGGTTGAAACATAGAAAGATGAAGACTGAAAAGAACATTGACTACGGTATTGAAAGCGTATATGGACACAATAGTATTAACAAAAGACACGACTTTAGACAAATTTGAATGGAAGAACAAGATTAGTTCAGCCAACCCCAAACTTTTGGTATAAGGGTCGATAGTAATCACAATTTCACATGTATACATACAACTTAACTTCTTTTTTTTCTTGTCGGAACTTCAATTGAAACACCAACATAATTTCAAAATTCAGTAACTATTAAAGAAGCCAACTTCCCTCTAACTTCTTAAGTGATCCCTTTACTAACTTATTTTGACTTCATACCTTCTTAATTGACTTCCTTGGTTTGATTAAAGCCTTAAAGATCCCCAAAGAGAACTTTTTTAACATGTTTCAAATAGTTGCACAGTATGTTCTCTACTAAAACTACTGTTAGAAAATAATATACATCACTAGGAAAATAACTGTAAGGTCAAAAAAACAGTCTTGTGCGGACGTCTGGCCCAATCTTTTGTCTTTGGTGACCTCTCTTCTTCACTAGATTTCCTATATGTAGGTGTACTATAGCACCTAAGCCATTAAGTGGAAGTTACAATGTTTTCTTTTTCACTATGCATAATGTATCCTTGCAACATAATCTCTTGTTTGTATTGCTTCACCCAAAAAAATAATCTGCAAGTGGAAGGAAAGGACCTTCATTTATTTCTCCCTTTTTTCAACACATTTATGTATCATTTGAAGATAATCTCTTTTTTTGTATGGCTTCACCAAAGCTTAGATGATCCAGCCATCTGAGGTTGGATTCATGGCATCAATTAAAAACTGGATTATCTCTATATGATATCTCATTTTTTATTTCAAGCAAGCTATTACGGGGTTACCAACGAATTTACAAAAGAGTAGTGTATCCAGTGGGTCAAGTGGTGGATATGGATTTTCTTGCAGTGTCCTTGGGGTTCCAAGTGGGCTCTCTTCCTTCATCTTACTTGGGATTACTGTTGGGGGGCCCTTATACGTGTAAAAGTATTTGGGAACCAGTGATTGAGAGGATTTCAAGAAGGTTGACTTCTTGGCAAGCTAGGTACCTATCTAAAGTGTATTATTCAGTATCCTATTTACTTTCTTTCCTTGTTCTTGATTCCCAAGAGTGTGGAGTTGAGGATGGATAAACTCTTTAGAGATTTTTTATGGTATGACAAGGAAGGGAAGGGTAGGCTTCACTTGGTTAGTTGGAAAAATGTGTGAATGCTTAAGAGTTTGGGGGGCTTGGGTTTAGAAATTTGGGGTCCTTGAATGGTGCTTTGTTAGATAAATAGCGTTGGCGATTTGGAGTTGAGGGAAGAATTATGGCGTACTCCTTCGGATGGGAGAGTGGCGAAGCGAAGAATCGTTATGGTTGTGGTTGATGGAAAGGTATTCTTAAGGTTCTCCCCCAATTCAAAAGTAGGGTGGCATTTAAAGTCGGGAAGGGTGATAAGGTTAAATTTTGAGAGGATTCTTGGTGTCGTGTGGGTCCCTTGAAGGAAAGTTTCCCATCTTTTTTTGCTATCTCAAGGAAAAAAAATCTTCCAATTACAAGTTTTCGTGTGGTGGATGTTGGAGGTTCTACTTGGGACTTGGGGTTTAGGAGGTCTTTGAATGATTGAGAGTTGTCAAATGTTTCAGAGTTATTGGAGTGTTTTGATAATGTTACTGGAGGGATGAATGGGGAGGATTTGAGATTTTGGGTTACTAATAATAATGAGTTGAGTTTTATAATGATTTAAACAGGAATGGGGATGTTTCCCTTCCCCAGTTGGTGGTTTGGGGCCCTAGAGTGCCATCTAAGGTGGTTTTTTTTGTTGTTGTGAATTTCTGTTAAGGGAAGAATTTTAACGCTTGATTAATTGCAAAGAAGGGGTTTTTGTGGTCCGAACTATTGTTGTATATGTTTGCGTAATGAGGAGTTGGCTAATCATCTCCCTTTGCATTGCCCAGTGGCAAAGGAGATTTGGGATCATTTCTTCTACTTGTTCGGTGTGGAGTGTTTTATGTCGGGTATTGTGAGAGATCTCTTTGAGGAGTGGTCCCATCTGGGGCTAAGCTTTCGTCTTTCCAAGAGATTGCTTTGGAGTTTAACTCCATTCACAATTAGATGGGACCTTTGGCAGGAAAGAAATGCTAGAATGTTTGAAGGGAAGTTTCTTTCAAGCCAAGAGTTACTTTTGTCAATCCATGGGTTTCTTTAACTTTGGTGTAGGATCTTTAAAGAGTTTAAAGGGACCTTTTTTTAGGACTTACTTGCCTGTTGGGAATGCGTTTGTATTCTGTTGGAATTGTAGTTCTGTGGTTGTCTTTTGTTTCTTTTTCTTGTTTTTTGTTTAATTTTTTTTTTCCTTTGGTATGTCATCTTGATCTGTCGCTTGTATTTGTTTCCTTTTATCTATAAAAGAAATATCGGCTACTTTTATGTGTTTGTTTTCAACTAAGCATTGAAGTTCAACCCAGAGTTACCCAATTTGTTATCGAGGCACCAAACCGCGAACTGGTTTGATCTGAACCAGTTCCTGGTACAATTCGCTTAGGGTTCATGAAAATTTACGAACCAAACGAACTCATTTTTTTGCCTTAATTTCTTTACATCCCTTCCACATGTTGATATATTAAGATATCCCCCTAAAATTTTAAATTGACAGCATGCCCCTTTGACCTTGGTCTTTTTTAATAACTGATGAAAAATGACTAAATACCTTCATCTTCAACTTGTAAATGAAAAAAGCTTGATTTTTTTCTCCCAAAATCTTCTGTCTTCAATCTCTTTTTAACCCTACTCCTCACTTCAACCTTCAAATACCCTCATCTCTGTCTACCCCTAAGAACCGGGTTCATTCTCAAGTGGCTAACCCCAAACCCGACTTTGAACTGAGTGAACCCATGGATCAGTTACATAGGTTCAAACCTACTTTCATATATTTTATTCCGAATTAGAACTGAGGGAACCCACAAATCAGGTAACATAGGTTCAGACCTACTGTCATATATTTTATTTGTACTTTGACGCTCTTTTGTCGTAAAACAAGAGGGTCTCCATTTTAAGTTTTGGTCATTGAATTGAGAAGCATCTCTTTTGATGTATAGAAATAATTTTACATGCTCACAACCATTTTAGGGACTTATTCATGAGCATGCAATCCTTAGGTATTCTTTTGTTATTTATTGTTTAGAGAACGTATATTTGCAAATTATCTTTCATTCAGAAGTGCTGAAAATTGATGAGAAATATGGAATTTCAGGTGCAACTAGCAAATCAGAACCAGCTGAGCGATCACTACTCGTCAAAACATCCCAAGGAAAATCCTCCTACTGACTCTGGTTGATTTACTTAAATATCAAAGAGAGTTTCAGATACTCGTGTTTGTGTGTGTGTGAGCGCGCATGTTGAGAACCTGGAATGTGATACATCTGTCAATCGAATGAATTGAAATCATTGCATTTCATCTGTTCTTATTGTATGTATGTATGTATGTATGCCTGGCTGGAATGGATGACTAATATTTCATCCTAAATAAGGAAACTTGACTGAAACAACATGAATTTCGAAATGGGTATGAAATTTCCATGTTCTTCTACAGAAGAAGAAAATGTGGGAACAGTTGATGGGGGGCTCCTCAGTTATGGAGCTTTTCTCAGGGTTTGAAGGAAACAATCAACTGAAACTTTGGATTGGGAAAATGCAAAACATAAATTAGGAAACTCTCAACAAAATCAGAATGTTGGGAAATTGTGTGTTCTGATAGCTGTCACTAATGTTTCATTCATGGAATGGTTTACCTAAAACCATAGTACCAGGAATTGTGCCCTCCCTCTCCAGATTGGGCTTCTTTTGGGGAATGTGTTTTGGAAACTGGTAATTGTCCAGTTACCCCAAGTATTGGAAAATTTTGTGAAGCATTGTGGGAAATGTGTTTGATAGGCCCTTAGAGCCTATTGGAAGAAATCTCTGTCGTCATCTTCATCATCTGGGTTAGGCTGTACTAATCTTGTTCCTCTATTCGGTCCACACCTCTCAAAAAACAAAAAATAAAAACAATAATAATAAATAAATAAATAAAAATTGTCCAAACTCACATCTTCTGTTATTGAATTATTGAATGTCCCCGGTTCAATACACTTTATGACCAACTTTATCAGTAAACGTCAATTGAACATCAATCACATGATGTGCATAGTTCTGTACCTGTTCTTCCTTCCCTCCCGGACACACAAGTCACATTTCTTATACAATTTCTCATTTTCTAAACAGTCCGTACTTCTAGTAGATGTGCTAACTGAGCAACCATGGGTTTAGAGATCTTGATCTTCAGTTAGTTCGTAAATTACTTTTGATAGGGTTAGAAGTATGGAATAGTCTGATTTTTTGTCTTTTGTATACAAATACATTAAATGTATTATGAGTCTATTTCAAATATTTACACATCAAAGTCATAAAATTTTAAAAAATCCTAA
Organism: Akebia trifoliata; assembly: GCF_017979445.1. Taxonomy (NCBI): domain Eukaryota; kingdom Viridiplantae; phylum Streptophyta; class Magnoliopsida; order Ranunculales; family Lardizabalaceae; genus Akebia; species Akebia trifoliata. The sequence goes on along the minus strand of NC_141385.1, from coordinate 40,908,953 downwards.
AACAGCAAGAGGAGAACCCAAAAATAATTTGACTAAGACATGTTTAACTCTTTATCCCATAAGATTTTGCCTTTTTGGACAACATGATTCCTTTAGTCAACTCCTTTGGATACATCTTTGTTCCTTTTTCTAAATAAAATCCTTATTAAACACACACAAAAATAAATATAAATGAAGCAAGCCAGCAATACCACTAAATAAACACATAAGAGTTGTAAGTATATTCCCCTCAAAAAAACAAAAAACAAAAATCATTAAATACAAATAATAACCTTATAACAAAAAAATTAAATAAATAAAAAAAGAAATTAGCATTTCTGTATACAGTACAAACCCAAAAATGCCCAATAGTTAGAAATTACATCATATGTTGATGTATACATCTTTACCTTTCTTTCCCAACATCCCTTCTGCCTCTCCTTTGTGGAAATTAGAAAGCAAATTAAGTGGAGATCCTTTTTATCTCTATCTCTATCTTTCGATTAAAGATGATCTCCATGAATGAGTTTGTTCAACAGAGTCGTCAACAAAGCATCTCTCTTCTCAGCTCTACTCTCTTCTCTCAACCTCCTCTGTTCTTCCCTCTCTCTCCATGCTTGCTCCATTACTAATCTCTCCCTCTCCATTTTCTCCATCGATTGTCTCCACTCTTGCTCAAACAATCTCCTCTCTTGTGCTCTCCTCTCCATCATCTCTCTCCATTGTATCTCCATCCTCTGTTGTTGCTGAAAGAATTCTTGAAGCATTTCTTGTATCCCACCATTGTTACTGTTTGAAGCCCTCACTGAATTGGTGGTGTTGTTGGTTGTCTTTCTCTTACGATTACTTCTCCTTGTGATCCGTTCTTCTTCACTGAAATCTTCAACATCGTCGTCGTCATCCGAGAACTCTTCAGAAGATCGATCTCCACTTAATCTTTTTAATTTCTTCTTCGCTTGTACGCCTCCAGATTCTGATTCGAGAAGTAATCGTTGCATATTCTTTGCTCTCTCAGTGAAAACTGCCTGAAGTTCATCGAAGAACGGACACAGTCGACCGGTCTCTGGATCTGATGTTTCTTTCCCCTGCATTCGAATTTCGAACACACACACAGACAAAAAAACGAAATTTTATTAGAAATCTTAGTAGAAAAATCCAAAAATCTATGGTTTCAAAAAAAATAATAATAATAAAATTAACCTTGTATCGATTAACAAGGTTCTTCCATTTACATTTGCACTGATCTGGACTTCTCCTGTAACCTTTCTCCTTCATCTTCGAAGCTACGATCTCCCAAAGAGTTTTGTTTCGCTTCGCGACTGTGAAATCTCTCTCCAAATCAGCACGAATCGAGATGAAATCTCTGGTTTCTAATTGACTCCATTGAGGAACTCTGTCGTCTTTCTTCGTCGAAGTCGTTATCTCGCCGGAAATCGTTATCGGATTCAATTGCAGCGGCAGAGATGCTGACATCATGTTTATTCGATTTAGGGTTTCGTTGTCTCCGCTCCCGCCCATCATCATCTCTTCGTCGTCTCTAGGGTTAGGGTTTTTAGAAAATAAAGCTCACGGTAAGCTTCAGCCACGTCCGCTGTTTCAACTCTCTCTCTCTCTCTCTCAAAAGTCTCACTGAGAAACCTGAATTTATTCATTACGCAGCTATCAAAATGCTGGTGAATGTGGAAATAATTACATTAACGCCATTGCTTTATCCAAAGTCTTGCATATTTGCTAAATGCCGAAAGCACCCCCCTGCCAACTCAGTTAAAGTAAATCTTATCCTCGAAAATGCCACAAATTAAGTAACGGTCAGGAATTCAGGATCATGTAGGGCTTAAAATGGCTCGGTGTTTATCCAAAATTCAGTGATCCGAATCCGAATCCGAATTTAGTAATTTTGGTTAATAAAATGAGTCGGATATGGGTTGATATCTCTTGATTAAAGTTGAATTTAAATTAATTGAGGATACATCTTTATATCCGTCTAGATTCGAATGATATATTACTTTATAAGTGTTAGGCATAATGATTAAAGTCTTAAATTCAAGTCATATCTTTAATGATTTATATTGAACTAATCTTGAATGATTTAAAATTATTCGACCCAATAAGTTAATCCAATCGGGACAGATTCACCATATATGAGTTTAATAAAAATAAAATAGTTCAGATATGATTTTAGCTAGTAGGATCCGAATAAAAAATTCGAACATGAATATAGATATACTTATATCCAACTCAAATCTGACCCGTTTTAAACCCTAAGAGTAGGTAAGGTGTAACGTTCCTATTGAATAGGTCCAGTCTATATGACAAGTTTTGGTTGAAGTCTAGACATAATAAAAATTTGCCCTACACCATATGTTTCTATTGGAATGGGATACTGTTTTGGATCGCTGACTCATTAAATATATTTTGGGCCCCACTGATACTACATTGCTTAAATTAGGTAATTGACATTGGTAATTTGTTGGTGGGGTTTTGTCAACCTATGTCCTAAGGGCACATGATAAAATGCATTTGAAACACCTTACAAGTATAATTTGAGGGCATTTTTTGTAGGAAACTTTTTTTAAAGGTATTTTAGGTAATAAAATTAGTTCTAGGTGTGCAATTAATGGCACACGGTAAGAAGACCCTTGTTGATGAACATCATTAAAGATATCATGAGTAGTAGGGGTACAACTTGATTCAATTTGAGGCCAAATCGAAAACAAACTAGCCTAGACCAAATCAACCTGAACCGAACAAAAATCAGTTTGGTTCTATGGATTGCCAATATGTTAAAAACCTAATTTAATCAACATATTTTTAATAAATATAAATAGATATGAATATGAAATCTCATATAATGAGTCATCTATCTATCCATCAATAAAAATAAATAAAAAAAATTATATATCCATTAAAAAAATAGTTTTTTCATTAATTAAAGAGAGTCATTAATCCCATCCATCCAAAAACGTCATAAATCCATCTATAAAAAAAAATCAATTTATCCATAAAAATGGGTATAATTTATTAAATAGATTAATAATATTTATTTATAATTTTATTAATATAGGAATTCAGTTCTCAGTTTGGTTCGATTCTTATAATACATGAACCAAGAATTGAATCAAATTGGTTGGTTCTTTATTTTATTAACTCATAACCGAATCGAAGTTCATTATAAATCGAATCAAACCAATTCAAAGCTTTTGATTTGCTTCGATTTTCGGTTTGAACCAAACCAAGTTGCACCCCTAATGGGTAGGTGTGTCGAAGCCTCAAAGGACTTAAAAGTTTATGATGAAATATGCTTTATATGAATGGTTAAGAATCATCAATGAAATTGACTTTCTAGTGTTAAAGTCAACCATGAAAATCATTAGTGAAGTTGACTTTTTGGTGATGAAATCAAGCATGAAGTGGGATAGACAATTGTGATTAATAAGTCAATCACATTATGTTATTGATTCATGAGCTTAGCACAAAAATTTATTAACAACAAATGAGCACTCTCTTTGGACAATATAACATAAAGGATTCTTTGGATTAAGGCTTTGTTGTTATTGATTTAAAGTTAATGCTTGGGTGACATTAGTTTTATTGTGATTCTTACATTTCTAATTTGGAGGGCACATAATCGTAGATGTGTTCGATGTTGTTTCCATGAGATACGAGTAAACACATCTATGATTATGTGCGCACCTCCACGTTAGAAATGTAAAAATTGCAATAAATCTAATGTCACCCCAACACAACTCTTTATTTAAACCATGTAATTGAGATATTTGAATTACCCATTTTTCACTATGATCTTCATTAAGAAATTAATAGAAAATAACATTAATGCCCATCATGTGTTTAATAAATAATTTAAAAGTCCCATTACAAGGCGGTTTTGGAACTTTGACCTTTTAAAAAATAAAATTTAAAATTTAAAATTTTGACTATTTAAACATATATTTGTGGTATATACAGGTGGGGCGAAATTGCTGCAATGGAAATGCGACTCTGTAGAAGTAGAACCAAGTTTTGAAAGGATATTTGGGTAATTTCAGATAGGAATGATTTCATACATCGCGAGGTACTATTTTAAACACAACACGGTATCATATATGATGTAAGCAATATGAAAGTGGCATGAAATGTGGGCCCCCTTTCCTATGGCATCTTGGGGGAACCATTTTGATTGGGCGGTTTGATTTTCACAATAAGGTTGTCTCAACGGTGTGGTCACTTTAGTGTTGGGCCCACCACTTTACGGCTCAAAATTTGATCGCTCCAATCAGATTAATGGGTGTTGTTATCATGTGCCCTAAAGGCACATGTATTCAAATTCCTACCAAAAATCCAAAATTCTTTTAAAAGATTATTTCATGTGTCATGTTAGAGTGGGGAAGACACCTTGAGGTGGTGGCTCGTGTAGGCGCACAGATGCATTTTATTTGTATCTCGGAGAAAATACATTTATGGGCATGCGGGCCACCACGTCAAGATGTCCCCATGTGCCCTCCACTGAGGTCATTCCACCGTTAATAAATACCTCAAATGCTTATTTGTAAGGTGTATTTAATGCACTTAAACGCGTGCCCTTATGACACACATTAACAAGACCCCTAATTAATTGACTTTCTTTCTAGAGCATAGATAGAGGAGGAGTCCAACTTTGAAGCGGGCAGGCCACTCCATTACAAAATACACGGCATTTTGAATTTATTTCGCATCTCTACATTTCTGTAAAAATTAGAAACACCTCTTTGAAAATACCATGTGTAATCCAATAGAGAATTCCATCAAGAAAATTTAAGGATGGTACCCACTTCAAAGTTTTTGCCAATAGAGAAATGAACGACATGATCCACTTAATCAATATTTGGATTTAATGTCCACTCGTAGCAAATGTTTTAGGAATTTCGTTAACTGGTGCCTTAATGCCACATGTATGCATTTAAAACACTTTGAAAATCATCAAGTGAGGGTATTTTTTGTGAGAAAAATATTTTTAAAGCACTATAGATAATCAAATAAATTTTGGAGGTGTATTTAATTTATTTTAATGCGTGCCTTATTGGCACAAGATAACATAATGGAGTAAAATGATTTAAATTTTTTTTAAATAAATTGACGTAAACATATCCTTCAAGTGAATATTTGAGAGAACCTTGCGTTTCAAATTGATGACATGTTCCTTGACCTTAAGGTACTATTATAGATTAACTAGAGTTCACCCTTGCCATAGGCACAAGCATCCAATCTAGAGTTAACGGGGGTAAAAGCGAATAAAATAAAGTTGGTAGTTGTAGGGGTGACAATCTTAACACGACTCAAAAACAATATAAAATAAGTGAGTTTGAGCCAAGTTTAATTAGGTTTATGCTAACTTTTAAGGTTTAAGGGGGGTAAAATATGAAAAACAATAAAGTAAGTTAAAGAGGTAAAAAAAAATTTAATAAAGTTAGATGAGTGAAGTGTAAAGAAAATAAAGTAGATCCTACAAAAATATAGTATGATGGGAAAGTTAAGGGGATAAAACTGAAAAAAATAATAATAATAAAATCAGAAATGATATTATTAAAGAATTTTGAGGTTAAAAGGAGTAAAAGAGAAAACATAACAAATAAAAAGAAAAAAAAACAATAAAATAGATCCCACGCAAATGTTTGTCTTAAACAACTGTAGTAACTTAGTTGTGTTTTATAATATAAATGAAAATTGACCTAAATACAAGATTTTCAATCTTGAAAATGTATCATATATCTCATTATCAAATGGTATTGTGAAGATTTGGATGAGTCGTCTCAGATGATTTTATTTTTCAAGATTTGTGATTTAGGATAATGATGATAATGAAAAAGAGTATCTTGTCGGTGTCTTGACTTGCTCATAATGATATCAAGATAATAAGAGAGTGAACTCAATAATAATGATTTTTGAAACCATGCCTAAGTGCCTTCACATTAAACTATCAGAGTTTGCCCGAGCCTATGACACGGGCATCCTCTTTAGTATTAAAAGGGAGAGGGAGAGTAAAAGAGGAAATACAATAAAGTTAGAGGGGTATTTTTGAAAAAAGAGAAAAAAAAAAGTTGAAGAGATATTAATGAAAAAGAATGATTAAATCCCTACCTCTCTTTATATAAGAGATAAAAGGAAGTGAGGTCCACCATTTAATCATATAGATGATTTTATAAAAACCTTAATTTTCCTATAAAAAATCTGTCAACATTGAGCTCTTAAATTGTTCACCCTCCATGGTAATCATTTTTAATCTATTTAAGTTTATCTTCAAGCCATTTTTTTCATTCTCAACTTAATCCTTTGTGAAAAATCTTTAAAAAAGTTTTCAACCAACTATATAAAAATTAATGTGAATTTACTTTTTATACCCTACCTCTTTAAAATTCATAAATATGAACTATTTTTCTTACTTGAGATTCACAAGAAGGCTAGTAAAATTACAAAGAGAACTAGTTATTTTCATACCAACTTTTACTAATAACACCAATTTATATGATTTTAACAAAGAATTATGGTGAATCTCCATTTCGTGTGCTGAATATGACGAAAGTTCGAGTTCGATACACTATTCATTTTAATTTCAAAAACATGTATTCATCATTTTTATAACCTACAAACTCATGATTTCGTCACTTTTAATATTTACAAATTTGTAGGTATACCAGTGAATTCATTGATTATAAAAGTGATGAATTCACTTGAAATGCATGTTTTAGGAATTAAAATGAACAAGGTCGTTATGCTCAAATAGATTATCACATCAGAAATCCAACACCAAATCCCTTTAAGTTTCATTGAAAAATTCAAATAAAAAAAAAATATTTAAAATAATTTATTTTGAACTAAATCCTAGGTTTTGAAAATGAATGGCTATAGAACTTCAACTTAACTCTCATTGACCTTTACATTATATTTGGATTGAGAGAAGTGGAGAGAAGAGAAACTCAATTTCTCTCCACCGTACTTGGATTGACATGAGAGAAATTGAGATAGCTATAAAATTTTAAAATGTCTTAAACAAGATTTAAGGTTAGAGTTAGAATTATAAAATATTTTAAAAGAGTTTCTCACCCTCTCCACTTTTGAAAAGAAAGAAAACGATTGTTTTTTTATTTTTCTTTTATCTCTCTCACTTAACAATCTAAACAACTAAAATAAAGAGAAAATCATTTATTTTCTTTTCTCTTCTTTCTATTTCTCTCAATCCAAACACAACATTATTAAGGATAAAATCATAACTAAGAGACGAGCCCAAGGAACCTTAGTAAGGATGAAATCTTTACCAACTTAGTAAGGCTAGAAGAACTCTTCTGAAAATACTTAGAAGTCAAAAGCGCGTAACTTATGTAACAAAAAAAAACATCCAAAATTCTTTCTTTTAAGGTGTGAACGCCGAAAGCTTTGTCTTAGATTCCCCCATCAATTCATGAAGTTCGGTGACAGTGTGAACACGACTTAGTGTTTAGTTTGTCCTTTTCATAAAAAGTACAAATTATTTATAATAAAAAAAATCTGGATTGCCACTCCAACGTCCAAACTGCTTCTCTGTACATGCATATCGAGTTCAGATCTCGAGGATAATTTTTTGGTGAAACTTTCTTGAACTTGCTCTCGAATAGCGATGGATCCCCACAAAATAATTGGGTGGAGACCAAACAATGGATTCTCTGTACGTGCATATAGAGTTCAGATCTCGAGGATAATTTTTTGGTGAAACTTTCTTGAACTTGCTCTCGAATAGCGATGGATCCCCACAAAATAATTGGGTGGAGACCAAACAATGGATTCCCTTCCCATGGATACATTTTGGCCTGCCACATAAGCTATCATCGTTAACAAAACTACGCCTGTAAAGCGAAGAGATTTGGAACGCCACTACAGAAAGTCAAGTCTCACATAAATAATGAGATACGTATACGCTTTTGAAAGACTTGCAATTATTAACACAGAAGATCACTGTTTTACAAATCGGATTGGTCTTTGAACTGTAAGATTGATTGGGTCAGTCCAAAGTGGTCCGACTTATGGTAAAATCGATCGGATCCTAAAATAAAATATTAAATATTTTTAATGATCTTCATCAAGATCATGACCAGATTAAATAACGATCTTGATCTTGATATTTTTTCCCTTTTATTTAATCCAATCATGATCTTGATCTTAATAATTTCGGCTATGATGCCATATATTCTTTTAATCTGATCATGATCTTGATGAAGATCGTCGAAAAACAACAGTTAAATAACGGTCGAAAAAATAATAATTAATTTTTTTAATTAATTGTTGAGGGCCGCAATTGTTGACTTTTAAAAAGAAGAATAAAAAAATTGACGGCCACAATTGTTGACTCTTTAAAAAGAAAAAAATTTATTTAAAAATTGCGTCTAAAATTTTAAATTTAAAAAAAATAAAATCTTCGACCCTTAAAAAGTCGATTTTGATTCCTTATGACAAATTTTTAAAAATTATTTCTTTTTTATAAATATAATTTTTTTTTTTATAAATTTCCCATTTTTAATTTCTTCCCAAAATGTTATCAGGTAACTTCAAAATCGTGATCCAATGTCATATGACGTAGATTACTTTTCCACACACACAAAAAAAAGTTAGATTTCAAAGCATTGATAAAGCCAAAAAAAAAAAAATTTATTTAAAATATGTTCTAAGCATGAAGTTTAGATTGTTGTAGTGTTATTTGTCCAAACTAACAATCTATTTAGTCCAATTAATTAAAATCTTATTAAGTTTGATCATTTTTCATTTGTAAGAGAAGACCTGTGATCAAGGGGATATATAATCAATTTTCGAAACACAAGGGGCGTCTCAAATATTAATCAAATTGTGAAGGGATATGTTAAAAATCACTCAAAATATGGACCGGTCGTTTCACAAACCCAATCGAACCACTGGTTAAACCTAGCGGACCAATTGATTTTTTAAAAATATTGGGTTTTTTTCGGTTGACTTGACCCGTAGAAGCTACCATGTCTAGTCCAACCCAATCCAATTTTTTTAAACATGGTAAAAGATAGATTTGTACGATACGCCCACTAATAACTCACATTGAGTACAAGTACAAAACGATACGGAAATGGATTCAGATTCGAGTAGTTTTTACTCCAGGTTTGAACATTTAGGTTTTTTTTTTGTTTGAATTTGTATGGTTCTAGGTATAGGATCTACGAGTGACAATGGATCAGTTTAGTACCGGATTAGTATCACTCCAATACTAATCCAAATTTTTTTAATTATGTACTCGATCCGAACAGATTAATGAATATATAAATAGAATCCAATCCGTTTCATTTCATCCTTGGTCCGAAACCGATACCGATGCGAACACATACTTTATTTTCAAATGATCAATGTTCAAAAAATATACTTTCCAACTATAAATATAGAAGCAAATCTAAAAAACTGAAATGCTTTATCTATATGTATTTATATGAAATTAAGAATATAAGAAAAATTATAAAAACATAATCGGATCGGATTTTTTTCCAAAATGGATTGGAGTAGATCCGAATCTTTATCCTAAAATCCGATTTTTCATACTTTTTGGATCGGTTCGGACATTGGATATATTTCATATCATTGCCAGCCCTAATAGGAAACATCAGTCCATGGTGATATGGTTAGTTGGTTACCAGTTACCACTCCACATTTGATGAATATTCGAGATACCCTTGTATTTTCAAACCGATGACATATACCCCTTGACTTTGTTCTACTTTTGAAGACTAATAGAAAATGACATAGATGAGTGACCTCATCTTCAACCACTGGGGAAAATCCTTAAATTTTCTTCCCAAAACTTGGTAATCTCAGCATCCAATGGAATTTCTATTTTTCTTTTCATCACTTTCTCTTCAACCTTAAGAATCCATCCCCTTCAATTTTAGATGCCAAGAACAAAATAGGAATTTTAGGAGGCACGCCTCGATGGATTTTTAGATGAAAAAAATATTTATAAAAAAAATCAGAGGTATTCTACAAGAGTTTGAAGAGGACTGATTGGAATCGAGACTGATTAAACTAAAAACAATGTAGATGGTGAAAAATGAAACGGTCTACGAGAATGCCATGTGGATTAAGGAAAAACATAGTTAACATAGGAAACAAACCCACTTAATCGTCTTTTTAACACCTTCTACCTAATAAATATATTACAACACGGGTCATTGGATGAGAGAAGAACATTTTTTTTTGTTAAGTATAAGGTTAGTGGTCAACAAATGAAATTGGCTTCAAAAGGGTTTGAACCTAAAATGTGTAAACAACACTCCTCTTTTTGCCTATAAATAAGGAATTAGGACAACAACGGGAGGGACAAACTTTGGAACCCTAATTCTATCTATTTCACTATCATCATTTTCTCTTTTATGAGATCCTTCTTGCTCTCGGTGATTTTTCCCCCCTTTGACTCGTGTAGCCACCAACTCCCCCCTACCCTGATCATCATCATCTAAGACTTCATCCATCATTTACAAATAGAATAATGCCAAAGTGACCTCAAGATTGTACTTCATATTGCACATCTTGACGTGAAAGTGTGTAGCAACCATACACTTTCATTGAGATACAAATCAAAAAGCATTTATGGTTCTTAAACACTTTCATGTCACGATGTGCGATACGAGATACAATCTTGAGGTCACTCCAGCACAACTCTCACAAATAATCAGGGATAACTGGCAATAAATTTACTTGGTTAAAATTAGAATGTAAAGAGAAGGTGGAGTCTTTGATTTTACTTTCTTGAAGTATAGTTCGGTTTGTTTCCTACTCCTTCACAATCTCAACTAGAAACAAAGGCTCTAAATCCTAATTTTCTAATGACTTTGAAAATTTTGATTTGCTTGAAGAACACATTTGGAACTATTTCTAATGGCCAAAACCAGGAATTTTTTAACTAACTTATTACAGAAAAGGGAGTTTAAAAAATACAATCTGCATATTAGAGAAGCAACACTTTCAAACACCAACACAATTTATACAGAAGAAACTCTCCTAATTGCTCCTGTATCTTCTTCTCCTGGAAACATTCATCAAGCCTTTATACGTATCACAAATGAACCTGTCAATCAATTTAGATACACACAGATCAAGATCTTTACTGTCTACATAGGTTGAAATGCAGCCAAAGAAACACATATTACCATGATTAGGATTGGCAATGGGTCGGATAATATCCACTTACACGACTCTTCCAAACAGAGTTATTAGGTATGGGTACAATTTTTTTTATCCAATTTCCGTAATTATTATATCTGAATTTTTTTAGGGTCAGATGTGGATATGCGTCCTATCCAATCCGAAAATCTGTTTATCCAAGTTTAATAAGGCGAATTCACAATAATATATACGTATAACCCAAAATTAAGGTTCTTATCATTGTTACAATGAGGTATATATATCCGACTTGGATATCTGCTTGAAATTTGGGTACAAGTCGAACACAGATATCCTCTAAAAATTTGGATAAATAGTTGGATACAGATATCCTTAGCAAAAGTGGGTAAAAATTTGGATACGAATAATCAGATATAAAGTTGGATAAGGATACGGATATATACTTCATCCGACCCACACCCGACCCATTGCCAGCCCTAACCATGATATTATGTGGCAGGGAATCTTCTATACCGTAAGATGTTAGCTAATTGAACTTATAAGTGACGTAAAAATGTATTCTTCAAACCTACACTCTCAGAAGTCAGTAACTTACATGCAGGAAGGTTGGACATGTCAGCAGAAACTGCACAGGGAATTCCCAAATTTGAAAGTGCTCCCCTTATGATCCCACACGGGAAGTAGAGATGCATGTTTGCGGATTGTACTGCCTTGTTGTCAGCTTTAGCCTCAGAAGGGTCTTGAGAAAAATCTGCGCTTGCTGGAGTTGGATCGATGGACATGTGTGTAAGCCAACGAAACCGGTTATCCTGCAACATGAAAGTACCCTACAAACAAAATCAGCGTGAATTTTTCTACGTCTCTAAGGAAGGAATTCATTCCTTTGTAACTAGGAGTATTAGAACTACCCGATGATTGGTTTTCAGGTTGTCGATCTGCTTCTTGAAGAGCTCAGACCAGAAATCTTTGCAGATGAACTTGATTGCCTCTAAATGATCACTGAATCGAGGACGCTCCATGGTGTACCTGGAAAGATTCAAAAGGATAGAATGTGATTCATGTTAAACTTGTTACTAACTTACTATAGTGTGTTTGTAACAGAAAGTATGGCTTTAGATAGACTTGGAAGGAGGAATAAGATTCGTTTAGCTGATCCCAGACTTTTGGTAATAACACATTTATAATGATGATGTCAAAGAAGTCATAAAGATCATCAAACCATGGGAACAACAATAAAGAATGAAGAACTAAAATATTCTCTTTTCATCTATCGAAATAAAAATACAAGACAAAGGTTTGCAAGCTTGAGGCACAAAATTAATGAAACTTTGCAGCTAAAAGTATCGTAAAAAAGCAAAGGGAAGATTGAGGAACATAACTAAATGTGAGGAGATAGTTACAATGACGATCATGTGGATACTGCATTTCCATTACCGCCGATAGGTGGCCTTAAACTGTTCCCTTGCCTCATCTAGACAATTTCTTTTTCTTATTTTATTTTTGTGGTAAGTGAGATGATCCTTACTTTCATACAAATTAAATTTGCATCCAATGAAGACTGTATTTATTATGGGGTTTCAATATTTATGTATAAATTAACTGCTCATGCTGGATGAGATCCCTTGGTCTTACAACCAATGCTAGAAAATATCTTTCCATTTATGCAGCAAGAGGTTGAGTTTGTGTGTGATATTTGTCAAAAGAAGTTTGTTGGGTCATGAAATGAGTGTCATGTTAGTTTACATTTTAATCACTAGAGTGAGCAGAGTTTTTATGTTTCCATAGGGATTTATTCAGAAATTAATGGAAATTGCCTACTCATGACCTAGGAGGTCCACTTTGCTCAAAATATACAATCTTATTATTTCCTCTTTCTTATTGTTTATTTATTTATTTTTGCTCTAAAAACATTATGTTCTTTTAGTTAATGAATTTTAATTCATTATATATGGTATCAGAGTTGTTGATCCTAACAAGTGAAGATTGCGGCATAGTGATTATGATGGATGGTGCTCTTAAGGACGGTGAAGATAACTTCCTACCATTTTGGAAAAGCACATTTCCACCTTAAGATTCAGTTTAATCGATTCTCGCATTGCATTTTTTTTTATAAATATAAATTGTATAAATAAAAAGAAAGGGAGGTTGAGGTAGCCCCCAAACAACAAGATTAGATAAGCAACATGGGAAAAGCAGAAAGGAATCTAAAATACATGCCCCGCGGAGAGCTAATTAACACCAAAGATATCCCAGTTAAAAACAAAATCTTGGAAACGCACTCCCTCAAAGTCTTTGCTCATCTTAGACCACATGAATAAAAGCCCCAAAATCTCTAAGATCACTGAATGAGACGAGTTCTCTTTGCAATGGAAGACCCTGTTGTTGCGCTCTCTCCAAAGACCCCAAGCAATGGCAAAAGGCAGGATAGCCCAGAGAAGCCTCTTTCTTGAATAGAAGATATTGAAACTCCACCCCTCCAGAAGTTCAGAAAAAGATAAGGGAAAAATCCAATCCACATAGAAGCGAGCTAAGAAAAACATCTAAATAACTCGAGAAAAAGGACAATGACTAAGAATATGATTAACCGACTCCCCATCCCTATAACAAAGAAAGCAAAAGTTTGGAGTAATCCACCCTCGATTTATCAAATTATCCAAAGTAAAGATTTTACCCAACGAGACAAGCCACATAAAGAACGACACCTTAGAAGGAACATGAACGGACCAAACGATAGATGGTAAGGACGAGACTTCACCCGATGGCAACAAACAATAATAGAAAGACTTAACAGAGAACTTCTTATCCTTAGCCTTGACCCACTCCCTTCTGTCCTGCTCGTTCTCTTTGAATTGGATCGAATTCAGGAGATCTAGAAGAGATGTAACTTCCGTCAATTCCCAATCGTTGAAATTCCTCATAAATCCCAGATCCCAAGAGTCCGTGTTCCTGTACCGAATCAAACATTGCTTTACAGATTTTTTTTTTTTTTTCAAAGAACAAGTTTACAAGGATGGAAATTGAGTAGACAGAGATAAATTTCCGCACCATAAGTCCTCCCAAAATCTGACCTTGTCCCCCTTACCCACTTTGAATCTAATCTCCTTAACGAACTTATCAACACCCTTCAGAATACCTCTCCACACACTGCACCCGTAGGTCCCTGTAGCCTCTCCACTATACCAACCAAATCTCTTCTCTCCATATTTTGCCTTAACCACTTTCCTCCATAAGTTATCTCTCTCTTCCCCGAATCTCCACAGCCACTTCCCCAGGAGAGCTTTATTAGAAATTCTCGCATTGCATTACTAAGCTCTCTCTCTCTCTCTAACCTTACTTAGGTATTTTGTGCATTAGAGGTCTTAATGACAAGAAGCATCTTAACTTTAAGAGCTTGCAACCCACTACTAGGGTGCATGCAAAAATTCCTTCGCGTGTCTTCAATATCAGAAAAACAATCAAATCAATGAAGAGAGCACTCATTGGAGACATTATAGATCTAACAAGTTGTAAATTTCCAAAATTTTAATGTACAAGATTATGCCCCTTGAATTTTTATAAAATTTGTTCATTTTATAATACACTATTGGTTGCTTAGCAAAAAAAAATGTTATATTAGATTAGGGCAAGGGAAGGCAACCTCCAAAAACAAATATGTTGGGGAGGTTAGGAGTCTTGAATGGTGGTTTGCTAGGGAAATGGCTTTGGAGGTATGGAGTGGACCGGGAAGGGTTATGGCATAAGGTGATAGCAGCAAAATTTGGGGAGGACACTCTTAGGTGAGAGAGTGGAGAGGCTAAAAGCTCTCATGGAAGTGGGGTTCGGAAAGACATTCTAAAAGTTCTTCCACAATTCAAGAAAATGGTATCTTTTTTTATAAGAAGGGATGACAAGGTTAGATTTTGGGAAGACGTGGAGTGAGTTCTTTGAAGAATAGATTCCCATCAATTTTTGTTATCTCTAGAAAAAGGAACCTCCTAGTGGCTAGCTTTCGTGGTTTGACATCGGTGGTACTAGTTGGGACTTCGGGTTCAGGAGACCGCTTAACGATTGGGAGGTGTCGTAGATGTTGGAGTTGTTGACTTGCCTAGACAATGTGCCAAGAATTTTGATAGGAGAGGATTCAAGAGTTTGGGGAACTAATAGCAAAGTATTATTTTCAGTGAGATACTTTTATAACGACCAGTGTTGTCAAATGCGATCGCATATGCGTATATACCATGATGGCATATGCAATTTAGGGTTTCTGATTCATTATGCCATGACATACAAAAGTATGTGATGGCATATTACTTCAATGTGCAAAGATTTGACTATTGAAACATTCAATTCAAGTTTTTTTAATATATCTTCTCCTACAACTACCCTATTTCCACCCCTTATTCCTACATTATTCTTTCACTCGCATATATTCTCTTTAAGTCTTATTTTTTACTTTATTTTTTTCAAAATATTGAGTTTATGCACTCTAACATAAGATCATAGTATCCAATGATTAAACGATTAAAGCAAGGTCCAATTTAATTATCTAGAACTAGAACTTAATAATTAAAGTTGACCACCTTCGTATCATGAATAATTTCTATATTATTGACTATTTAGCTTGTTGAGTTCTTTTATTCTTGTTAATATATAATCAACTTTATTCAATTTGAAAAATGAGTGCTATCCAAATATATTGTTATAGGTTTGTTTTTATTTTCTTATATATATATATATATATATATATATATATATATATATATATATATATATATATATTTTAAACATTTTCTCCTTTTTCTTTTTTTTTTTTACTGTTTTTATTTATTTTTTTGAAATAAAATAATATTTTGATCAATATGTGACCGCATATGCTATGTTGGTCGCATATGCTATGTTGGTAATGACTTAAATAGGAGTGGGGATCCAACCTTCCCACATGTGGCTGTGTGGAGCTCAAGGGTGCCGTCTAAAGTGGTTTTCTATGTGTGCATAGCAGTGAAGGAGGAAGATTCTAACGATTGATTAATTGAAAAAAAGAGGTTTTTGTGGCCTGAACTGTTGCTGCATGTGCTCATTAGATGAGAAATTGGTAAATCGCCTTTCATTGCAATGCCAGTTGGCAAAAGAGGTGTGGGTTCATTTCTTCTATTTGTTTGGACAAGAATCTTGTGTACCAGGAACTGTGAGAGGTTGGGAAATGGGTTTCAATCTTCCAAAAGGTTGATTTGGAGCCTAACTCCGTTCGCGATTACTTGGGGTGTTTGGAAGAAAAGAAATGGTAGAATCTTTGAAGAAAAGGAGTAGTCATCTCTAGAGTTATGTTTGTCGGTCCTTGGGCTCTTATTCTTTTGGTGCAATCTTTAAAGAATTCAAAGAGGTGTTCGTCGAGGACTTTTTAATTCGCTAGGATTTTGTTTGTAATTTGTAATTTGTCATAGTCCTAAATTGGTGTGTTTTGTGTTTTGTTTCTTTTATTTTCTTGTGTTTTTCATTTTGGTGTAAGTCAGCTCGACCTCCCCACTCTGTTTATGTGTTTTTCCTGTTATTAATCAAAAAGAAAAAACAAATATGCCCAAGGCGCATCTTTCACCACTTAAGAACTATTCTGCAATATTTGTGAACAGAAATTAGGGCTCAAGCCCATTGAATATTCAACATTTTTTTTTCATTTTGGAAGGAGACCCAACTACCACCGATTCGATTCCAACATGTATCTTTAGTTCCATGGATGATTTTCATCTATTAAACCTTGAGGACAATATTTGTTTTCAAGAGTAGAGGGAACGAAACGATCCGAATGCAATATGGTTCTTGATTATATGGAAGATTATCATGATTTTTTAATAATGTGGTGATTATTTCGATCGTAAAAAGCTAAAACTCGATTAATGTTACCTAAACATGAATGTGAGATATTAGGTTACAGAATCGATCATACTAAAGCAAATTAAGGACCCAAAATTAGGTCAAAAAGCTTATAAATCTTGGAAATTTATAAAGGTAAGGTGAAGGTGAAGATGAAGATACCTCTCAGAGAGCTGAAGACCAACCTGGTATCCAATCGCTTCGATCCTTCGTGCAGCGAGTTCGGGCTTTGTGGCGTAGAATCTGTTACAGTAGGCAGAGACCATCTCTATGATCACACTGTCTACGCAGCTCTCTGAGACCTCCCTCACCATTACTGCTTCTCTCTCTCTCTCTCTCTGAAGATTTAGATCGAAGGGAGAGAAGTACCAGTGGTTTGCTGTTAACAAATGATCATAGTTATGCTGTTTAATGAATAGAAAGCTGCCACGTATACTCTAGAAAGTCAACTTAACTCGGCTTAGGCTGTGTTTGGTAACACTTACGAAGGTTGAAATCTGGAAGTGTTTTTCTGTTTTTTTATTTCTGGTTCAAAACTTCTGGATTCATCGAGCATCTCCTATCGCTGGTTCAAAACTTCTAAATTTCGATTCTGAAATTTAGAATCTAAACTGAACGAAACAAGATTAAAACTTTTGAAATCTTAATTTTAAAGGTGGATCACCTCTATTCAGATTTCAAAAATGTTACCAAACACACTCAAAATTGTAGATTGTTCATTCACAATATTATATTTGTCTTTAGATTATCATAAATATTTAAATTATCAAAAAAAAAAAATTATCAAAAAAATCTCAATCACCATGATTGAATTTTATTAATTCGGACAGAATTTCATTGTCGGATGAGTCATATCAAATCACAAACGAGTCAATGTGGAGAAAGCTTCACATTGAAAATCTCACTCTTTCACAAACAATACTATTTTTTTTAAATAATAAGTACCAATAAACCTTAACTTGAATGATTTTTAACCTTAGCTTACGATTTTTTTTTTTTAAATAATAAGTACCAATAAACCCGTTTTTAATGAGGTCAATACCTTAGTGCTGGCGGGATTTGAATCCGAATCTTTGGTATATCGCCTAAAGACTTTACCAACTAAACTAGTCGATAGTTCTGCTAGGCTACATATTGTTGTTAACAAACGACAATGTTAATATGTTCAATTAACAGTAAAATATCAGATGTTTGCATAAAAAGTAAAATTCTAAAATCCGATTCTCATCCAAACTTGGTTATAGAATCCAATGTTATGTATAATATGAATTATAAAAACAAAACTTCTACAATCACTCGGGAGTTAGTTCAAAATAGAAATGATGTAGCAAGCATTTCTTGTTATTTTAGAATTCATTTCTTACATCTTTTACACTAAAATGATAATTTCATACTTCACTGTATTACAAGTATTGAAATAGAATCAAGAAAATGAGATTAAGATTCTAAATTTAAAAACCACTTTCTATAAACAATTTAATCAAACAAATATTTTAAATTTTAAAAACATTTTTTTTCTTTTGAAAATTAAGAGGGGATTAGACATACCCTTAACAACTAAAATAAAAAAATAAAATAAAAAACTTTAATGATTTGCATTATTTCCTAAGTATGCCCTATGATATCCATACACACTATATCTTTCATATACTCTTCAATATTATACGTCAAAGCTCCAAAGAGTAGTTATACCTAGGGGTGCAAATTAATTTGGTTCAAACCGAGAACCGAACCAAACCGTAGAATTTGGATTGGTTTGGTTCGGTTTCGGATCTAAAAAATGAAGAACCGACGAATTCGGTTCGATTCTCGGTTTAAACAATATAAAAAACCGACCCAACCCGAAAACCGAATAAATATTTATTTAAAATAAAATATTAAATATATAATTAGTTTTTACGTTTTAAAAAAAAATTAAAAACCTAACTTCCTGTGCGGCTGCTCCCTTCCCTTCCCTTCCTTCTGCTCTCTCTCTCTCTCTCTCGGCTATTCAATTGCAGCGTTTGTGCTGCCGACGGTCGCACCTCCCTCCGTCATTTTCAGTTTAACTCCGGTGGTCATCCCTCCCTTCCTCCCCTTGTCTCTCTCTGTCTCTCTCTTGGCATTGTGTGCGACAGTGCACATAGCTGTGAGCTGCATCTCAACTCCGGCGGCCGGCGGTGGATCGCTCTTTCTCTCTCTCGTCCTGAGGTACGTTTATCTCTCTCTCTCTCTCCATAAATTTTGGCCCACAATCTCATGAAGATTAGTTACATTTTGGATTTGATTTTGGTTTTAAATCACAAGATCTCTTAGATTGTTATTTCAAGATATAAACCAGACCCTCTCATAGATCTTGGTTTTAACCATCAGAGATTTTGATTTTAAAACATCGAGTATTTTACCCATTTCCAATTTCACGCTCAAAACACCTTATTTTGTTCGAAATTTCAAATGTAACAAGAAATAACGAAAATTGTCAAATTTCCAAATAGGAAAAATGAATCCAATATTTGAGTAACTTTTGGAACGAAAACTAATGAAATTAATAAGAAGAGACCTGAAAATCGAAAGAATATGGAGTCGATCCTTACTTGGTTTGCACCTCGACTTCCGAATGTTCCATCAAAACTAGATCAGAAATTTTTTTTAAAAAAATTATATATATATGGTCAGGTTCAAGGGCCATATGAGAAAACATATGTAAAAAGTTTCGTTTTTAATAAAATTTTAAAATATGGTTTAGAAATTTTGGATTGAGCTGATTTTTTTGTGACGATGATCTCTATGATGGGAAGATCATCAAAAAAAAAATCAGCCCAATCTGAAACTTCTAACCCCATTAAAAGTGATATAGAATGTGGACCGTCGATTTTTTACCAATTTTTATCACTAATTTGTA
This sequence comes from Akebia trifoliata, assembly GCF_017979445.1. Lineage (NCBI taxonomy): Eukaryota > Viridiplantae > Streptophyta > Magnoliopsida > Ranunculales > Lardizabalaceae > Akebia > Akebia trifoliata. The sequence goes on along the minus strand of NC_141385.1, from coordinate 40,889,107 downwards.
AATCACTTTTGATGGATTTAGAAGATTCTGATTGAGCTGATTTTTGTGAGGATGATCTTTTCATCATAGTGACCATCCTTGCAAAAAATCAGCTCAATCCAAAACCTCTAACTCTTATTTTGAAAAACGAAAGTTTTTTCATATGTTTTCTCATATGGCCCTTGAACCGCCCCCACATATATATATATATATATATATATATAGGGTAGCGTTCAAGGGCAAACTTTTTAGCAAACTTTTTGGCAAAACATTTTTCAAAACATAGGTTAGAGGTTTTGGAATGGGCTGATTTTTGGTGATGATGATCTCTACGGTGAGGAGATCATCCTCACCAAAAATCAGCCCATTCCAAAACTTCTAACCCCGTAAAAAACAGTTTACAAAAACTGGACGGTCCATGATTTTTCAGCTTGTAAACATGGGTTAGAAGTTTTGGAATGGACTGATTTTTGTGAGAATGATCTCCTCACCGTAGAGATCATCCTCACCAAAAATCAGCCCATTCCAAAACCTCTAACTCATGTTTTGAAAAATGTTTTGCCAAAAAGTTGGCCATTGAACGCCCCCCATATATATATATATATATATATAAGGTCCCATTCAGCAACAAACATTTTGGCAAAACATTTTTCAAAACATGGGTTAGAGGTTTTAGAATGGGCTGATTTTTGGTGAGGATGATCTCTATGGTGAGGAGATCATCCTCACAAAAAATCATCCCATTCCAAAACTATAGCAAACAATATTTATTTTTGGCCGATTTAATAAAAAATACGCTCAAAATTGTATCTTGAGAGCATTTAATTGGAACATTAATTCATGTTGAATGTTTTTTTACTTAATTATTTTAAATATTTTGATGTATATTGAGACTTAATTGATATTTTTTTTTTGTCAGATGTCAAATATGGGAGACAAAGACACTATCAATGCCAATATTGAACCAGTTATTGATTCTACTCCTTCTGCTCCTTCTGTTCCTTCTGCTACTACCGGCACTGTTGTTTCAAAACCTAAGGTAAGCTCAACTCGCAAGCCTTATAAACCAAAATCTGATGTTTGGGATCATTTTACTAAAATGAAAAATGATAATGGGGGAAAGTCAGAAAGAGCCAAATGTAATTATTGTGGTTCAGATTACAAATGTTCAAGTGTTAATGGGACTAGTACATTAAGGAAACATTTAACTAAATGTCTCAAGTATCCTTATCGTGATGAGAAGAGGCAAAAAATCCTATCATTCCAAACAATAGGACACGAAGGAGATAGTAGCCTTACTTCTTGGAAATTTGACCAAGAGTTATGTAGGGATGCCCTTACAAGAATGATAATCACTGATGAGTTGCCTTTTAAGTTTGTGGAACACGAAGGTTTTCAATATTTTTTAAGCGTATTGCAACCTAAATTCCATTTAGTGTCTTGCACCACTATAGCAAAAGATTGCTTACAATTGTATGCAAATGAAAAGAAGAAGTTGAAGAATTTTTTGAATACTTCTGTCCATAGAGTCTCTCTTACTACGGATTTGTGGACTTTTTTACAAAACATTTCATACATGTGTCTCACTGCACATTTCATTGATAAAAATTGGAAACTACATAAAAGGATACTTAATTTTTGTGTAGTTACTAGTCATAGAGATGAGGCAATTGGTAAAGCAGTTGAGTTATGTTTACTTCAATGGGGCATAGAGAATGTGTGTACTATCACGGTTGATAACGCAAGTTCTAACGACGTTGCAATTGGTTATTTGAAAAAAAAGTTGAACAAAAGGGGTGGTTGCATTCTACAAGGTGAATTTTTGCATATGAGGTGTTGTGCACATATTTTGAATTTGATAGTAAAAGAAGGGATTAGTGATGTGCATGATTCTATTAGTAGAATTCGCGGGACTGTGAAATATGTGAGGAGTTCTCCGTCAAGAGCTCAATAATTTAAGAAATGTGTTGACCAAGAGAGAATTACATGTAAGTGTTCTTTAGTCTTTGATGTTCCAACTAGGTGGAATTCAACATATCTTATGTTGGATACCGCTATAAAATTTCAAAAAGCATTTGAACGGTTGGAAAAACAATAACCACAATTTGAGAAAGAAGTTAGAGGAGGGCTTCCCACTGAAGGTGATTGGAATTATGCTCGAGTCTTGGCTAAGTTTTTACAAACTTTTTATGATGCATCTAAACGAATGTCGGGTTCTCATTATGTCACTGCTAATTCTTATTTTCATGAAGTTTGTGCCATTGAAAATATTATTTCTGATTGGTCTAAGAGTCTTGATCCTTTCTTGAGTTCTATGGCAGTGAAGATGAAGGATAAATTTGATAGGTATTGGGGGAGTCTTGACAAGGTAAACAAGATGTTGTTGGTTGCTGTGGTATTAGATCCTCGTTATAAGTTGAGATATGTAAAATTTTGTTACTCAAAAGTTTATCCACTTATAAAGGTTGAGGAGTTGATTAGAACAATAAGGGGAACAATAAACCAAAATTTTCAGCATTATCAGTTTCTTGACTCAACTTCAGCTGTTTCTTTAAATGATTTTACTCAAACTTTAAATGAGATGGAAGTTGATCAACTAACTGGTGAAGGTACTGTTCAAGTCAAGTCACTTCAATCTGAGTTTCTGAAGCACTTGGAAGAAGAAGAAAGTGTGGATTGCAAATCAGAAGTAAACAAATACTTAGAAGAAAGTGTTGAGAAACAAGACATAAATTTTAATATTTTGGATTGGTGGAAAATTAATTGTTCTAAGTATCGCATACTCTCTATGGTGGCACGAGATTTGTTAGCTATTCCGGTTTCCACTGTTGCTTCCGAAAGTGCTTTTAGCACTGGGGGTCGTGTATTAGATCAATTTCGTAGTTCTCTAACCCCGAAATTGGTGGAATGTTTAATTTGTGGGCAAGATTGGTTACGTGCTTCACCAATTTCAATTGATGTTGAAGAAAGGTTAGAAGAACTTGAAGAAATTGAGTCAGGTAACTTTTAATTTTTATATGATTTTATTTTATTTGTGAAGTTCTTTAATTTCTATTTTCTATTTGATAACAATTTATTTTATTTTCTATTTTTACAGCTATTACAGATGATTCTGAGCTTCTTGATTGAATTACAAATGCCTCTTCATTCGTATTTTTAGGTAAATTGTTATTCCATAAATTATTACAATAAAATAATTTTTTTAAATATTCGACTTTATATATATAACAATAGTGTTTTTTTTTTTTTTTGTTAGACTTATTGATTGGAGCATGGAGGAAGATGGAGAATGGTTAATTTTTTTTGTGCTTTACTTTTTTGATTATGTATGGTTTCTAATAGAACTAGGGTGTTATTGTAAGGAAAGATTGATTTATTTAAGACAAATTGTATGAATGTGTTGGTGACTTGGTGTGATATTTGGATTTTAGACATTTTAATATTTAGATTTGGATTTTGGACATTTTAATAGTTGATATACAAATTGTATGCCTTTCCTTGACTTGCAATATGAAAAATCTGACTTTCATTTAAAGACATCCCCGAAGGTGAGGAGAACATAGGATGTAAGACTCTTTGGTTCTGAATCTCTATTTACTGACAATCTTACTCATGGGCTAGCCAACCTATTGGGTTCATGGTAATTACTTTTCATATCACAATTTAAGAATGTTTCTACAAATATATTGGGTTCGTGGTAATTCCTTTCATAAATTCTGAATGTATGTAGATGGTTGATACACATAAACATGCTGACATGGTGCATCGGTGTTTCCCATTGTCTATGTAAAGTGGTGCTGCCCATGGAGGGAAGACCCTTTTCATGGCATCGCGGTTGAGTAGCCAAGGTGAGATTTTAATAGAAATTTTGTATTTGTTTATCTAAGAAGTTGTTGCATTTGGTATTTTAAGATGTGGGAGAATCAGATTTATGAATGAATGTATAAATGGTGTATACTCCTTTCACATAAACATGAGCATCAAATTTTATGTTTTATTCCTCTCTTTAAATCTGAGCAGATTTTATGCTTAATTACATCAAATTTTAAATCTTTTTATTTGTATTATTAATATGTGAACTAATGCACAATTATACAATGACTGTAAACATTGACTTGAATTTATTTCCTTCTGCATCAGGAAGAACAAACCTATATAAATATGGTTTTGATCTTTGTTATGTTGCTAAGATTGCTTGAGATAGTGAAAGTTTATAAGAACTCATTTTAAATGACATAAGACGTGGATTTAGACAAAAGTGAGTGGAGGAACTAGATGTATTTAGTTCACCCAAATCCGTGGGAAAAGTCTTAGATCATTCATCATTGTTGTCATATCCATTCATCATCATTGTTGTCGTCATTGTCATCATCATCATTATTATAATCATCGTCGAAATTGTCGTCATCATCATAAAAGCATTTCCCTAACAGTTTTGGGTTGACTGAAGAAATTTTGTTCCTCAATTCAATTTTGTCTCAAGTCATGCCTTGAAAAGCTTAAATGTGAATTGAATTAATTATCAAATTCATGTTATATGGCATAATTTTATGGTGGTTGACCTTTTATTCTTACCCATATCATTTGGTTTTGAAAAGAACCAAGAATAAATAAATATGTTACATGGCTCTTTGTTCGGCTGATCGATGTGACTTTGGGTCTGATTCATGTCATCTTTGTGATGTTCACAGTTGAGAAAATACCCACTAGGACTCATAGGCAGCTTCATGTCAGATGAGTAGTTAATAGTACTAATTCATTTTTACCCTCAACAGATGGGCTGCTGATAGGGTACTTGTGAACAACCATGAAGCTTGTGTTCATGGATGCAAGGTTAGGCACTGCATACTTTTTTCAACACTTTCTTGTTGTTTTTAATTTAAATTTCTTCCAACTCAAACATCAAAATTTTGTTTTATTCTTGGTTATCCCATGGTTTGAAAAATTGGGATTCATACTACCCACAGTCCAGTTGGGTTAAATGTTTCAGCCATGTACATGTACTGGTTCAACTTTTGAGAATGTTCCTGTATTTCATTTTTTTGACATCAATATTTTGAGTGGCTTTTCTACTGGATCTTGTTTTCTTTCTAGCAGGATGTAGGGTTCCCAAATCAACTTGCTAGATTCTTGAAGATTAACTTGAAACAAACTGTTATTTTTGTAGGCTAAACCTTGAACTAATTACAACAATCTCAGAGAGAGGCCAAGAAGTGAAAGCAATGGGTTTCTGAATATGATTGGTATTTGATACTTCCTTCAATAATCCAACGGTTTGTTATGACAGCATTAAATTCCATTCATGCATTGGTGAACATGGTTCAAAATTCTTTTCCCCACTTTCTTCAAGCTTTTAAGGCAATAAGGTCGTCTTTTGCTTGTATATCTAATTCCATGAATAAACTTGTACCTTTACAATTGGATTTATCCTTGCCAGCAATTCAAGATATTAGATGGAGTTTCGCACGGTTAATTTATTTATTCAACACTCAACTTGAGAGAAATGTTGCCACGTAAATGATACATATATGCACTTCATTATGATTTGAGTGCTCAAGCAATGTACCATATCTTTTGGCTTACATATTATGAATTTTTTTATGTGATTAAATCCTGATGTATCAATTCAGGCTACCTAGAAAAAATGTATTCAATTCAGCATCATTTTGTTTGAATAATATGATAGTTTTTTAAAGGGAAAGTTTCCTTTTTGAACTTGATATTCTTACTCTTGAAAGTGAAAATCTCAGGGAAACATCAAATTGGAAAAAAAAAATTTTAAATTAACAACCCGTGGAACCGAACCGAACCAAACCGAATTAAGGTCGGTTCGGTTCGGTTCTGGGTTCAATATTATGGAACCGACCTTGGTCGGTTCGGTTCTAATTTTGCTCAAAACCGAACCAACCCGAACCGAGTTGCACCCCTAGTTATACTTATATAACTTATACCTTAGGAAGAGATGGGTCTCATATTCACTAATTTTGATAGTCCAAAATAAATGTCATTTGTTTTTCACCTTTTTGTTGCATGTACACCTTGGAATGGTTTTTTGACGATTTCCTCTTTTGGCATCATTGATCCCATCATTGTAGTGATCCCAAACATAATTTTAAAATCCAATATCTTGTCTCGTTTCCACTGATTCTAAGTTCTCTCATCATGTCATCCATATCATTTCTTTTTGGAAAAGAAAAATCAAACTTTTTGGTTAACAGTCAAAGATTAGGTAATTTTATTAATCTAGTAGAGTTTCACTGTATCGGACAGCCGATCATCATATTTGGGACTCAAAAGGGTAAAAGAGGAAAGATAATAAGGTTATAAGGGTATTTTTGAAAAAAAAAAAGGTAGAAGGATAAATGCCATAAAGTTGGAAGATAATACTTAAAAATGAAGAGAATATGAATTTTAATAAAATTGATTGGGTATTATTGAAAAAAAATGAAGAAAAAAAACAATAATAAAATTAAAAGGATATTCTTGAAAAGAGAGAAGAAAAAAAGAAAGATAAATTGTGAAATCTAACAAGAAGTAGTTTTGTAAATTGGGGATACCCTCAATACATATGGGTTCATGCGATTGGTCGATCCGAAATTATGTGAAATATTCGATTAAATTTTGTGTGAGCAAAAAAAAAAATTCAAAGGGAATGTCATCACTTTAAAACATAGGGTGGTATCTCAAATATTCACCAAAGTATTGGGGGCTTGTCAAAATCTCCCTTTTAAATTACAAACCAACACACTCATTTCGTAACCTAGAGAGAGATGGACGAAGCTAACGCCTTGGCTCAGCACCAACAGCAGCTGATGCTGCAACACCAGCAACAACAGCAACTCCTTCTCTTACAACAATTCCAACAACACCAACACCAACACCAACAGCAGCAGCAGCAGCAACAACAACAACATCAACATCAACAGCAGCAACATCAACAGCAGCAGCAGCAGCAACAACAACAACAACAACAAGCCATCTCTAGATTCCCATCGAATATTGACGCTCATTTACGACCTCTAGGCCTCCATCGCTCAATCAATCTCCAACAACAACAACAGCTTCAACAACAACAACAACAACAACAAAACCCTAACCCTAATCAGCAACAACAGCATCAACTTCAACAACAGCTTCAACAGCAACAACAACAACAGAAGGCGAATCGACCCGGTAATCAAGCAGAGCTTGAGATGGCCTATCAGGACGCATGGCGCGTTTGCCATCCTGACATCAAGCGCCCGTTTTCCTCCCTTGAAGACGCCTGCGAAAGGTTCGTTCTGCTCTTTCTAGGGTTTTGAGTGTTTCATCTATAAGATCTCCTTTTGCTTTTTGTTTTGAATTTCTGCCAGAAATCATTATGTTTGTTTTGTTACCGAGAAGCATTATAATTCATACCCATTTGTAGGACAATTTAACACCCTGTTCGTTTAAATTTAGTTTTTTTTTCTTAATTAAAAATTTATGAGTGTTTAGAATTGTAATTCATGTCCCCATTAGTCCTATTGGATTTATAATTTTGGTGGTAGCTTACTTGGGACCTAATTGAATGGATGAACAAAAAGATCCCATTTTCTAGAGTTCTCCACCCATTTTTCAGAAAATGAAATTGGCATTTGTTATAAATATTAAAAAAAATATATATTAAATTTACTTGAAATAATGATTTCTTTTTCTTTTTCTGAATCTGACTGTATAATTGTCTACTTTCTCATACATCTGGCATAAACCCTTGATAGGATTCATGTTTCCAAAACAAATGTATGGGATATAACATAAATTATGACGATGATGATGTGATGTTTATCACTTAAAAGGAATAATGGGTTCTCGAATGACCGTGAGGGGTTGAGCCTTTTATTATATAAATTGGGGAAGATAATAAAGTGGGGTAGTCTGGATACGACAAAACTATAGCTGGAGTAAGACCCACTGTTACATTTTATTATATAAATTGCCTATGGTTATGCATTCTATATGTTGGGTTGTCCTTGTTCCCCCATTTCGTTCTTTCTTCTCCTTTGTGATGACCTAAAACACCCAACAATATGCTGAAGGAATTTGCACATTTGACATGGACACTCTTTCTCTTAGGAATTATGTAATCATATGTAGGGCTGTCAAGGGATAGGTATCTGATCAGATAGTGCTATATCTGAATTCGAATTCGAATTTGAATCCGATCGGATATCACTAACCAATGTTCGAATTCATATCCGAATAAATTATCAAATATCCGATATTATCTGATTCGAAAACTATTCAAAATTTATCCGAAACTTATTTACTATTCAAAAATTATCCAAGAGAGAGAGAGAGAGATTCCGACGGGTGAAGTCGTGACCATGATGGGTTGAGCCTTTGAGGTCGTGAGGAAGCTTTTATTTTTGCAAGAATGGGATTCTTGGCCAGCTGAACTAGCAACTCATTAGATCGACTTCCATTCCTACCTAGATTGGTGATTCAACTCTTGCAGACCCTTTGATTCCCGCCCCTACCTCGTTGGAAAGATGAGTTCTGGACTTCGATGCCGCGATGAGGAGCTGAGGGATTGAGATTGTTGAAGACGATGAGGAGCTAAGCCGCTAAGATCGTTGAAGATGATGAGGAGCTGAGATCTTCGAAGACGATGAGGAGCTAAGCCGTTTGAGATTGTTGAAGACAATAAGGGGTTGAGGTCTGTAATTGGTTCGACAAAACTTCTAAGTTCTAACCCTAAAGAAAAAACAAATTCATTTATTTTAAAATTAAAATAATATTTATTAATTATTGATTTCAGATCGGATATTATCGAATTGAACTCATCAATATCCGAAACGCTATCGGATATTCAAAACTATTTGAATCTGAATTCTATATTCGAAATTTCGGATAATATCCGATTTTTCGAATTCGGATTTTGGCTATCCATTGACAGGCCTAATCATATAGACCGACGCCAAGTGTGGTCAAAGTCAAATTTTCTTGCTGTTTTTCCATCATCTACCTTCTTCAGAACAAGGCATAGATCACCTAAGAACTTGCTTTAGTTATCTAGACATGCACATTCTTTTTCTTGGAATATATTTTTCATACAATAGTCTTCTTCAGTTGCTTTATCGTTCCCTTGTGAATCTATGCAGGCTTCTACCTTACCATGTGGTGGCAGACTATGAAGCTGAAGAGGACGACAGGATCCTTGATTCTGACACAACGGGTCAGATGCCATCACGTTCCCAACAATGGGACCACAACATTGCCGCCAAAATTGGGGAGTTCACTGCCACTTTTGAGAAACAAGTCCTTGCCTTCAACATAATATCTCGCAAGCGGGCCTTAGGGGAATTCCGATCAGAGGAGAGGCTAATGATTGAGCAGGCTCTCATCCAAGAAGAGAAACATGCTTTGTTGGAACTAAGGGCAGAGATTGAGTCCAGGGAGAAAGCCAGTCGAGAAGCAGCAGAGGCTAAGATGCGGATGGCAGCTATGGTTCAAGCAGAGCAAGCTCGTGCTGAGGCACATAACCATGCTGAGATGCTTGCACGCGCTCCAATGCGGGGGAGCGCTGTTGGGTCTCAAACCGATGACGGTTCAGTTGGGCAAGACATGTCTGGGCAGGAACAAGGAGTAAACATGGATGAGATGATTCATGCATGGGGGAATGCACAGAGAGAGGATGACGAGCCCTCAGAAGATTTCCTGAACGACGAGAATGAGCCTGAAAACGAAGAGACTGGGATACAAGACGAGTGGCGGGAGGTCGGGGAGTTTGATTTGAATACTAGATGACTTAGTAAGATTGGTGAGGACTGACCTGGACTTAAAAGATCAGACACGGGTGGGTAATTTGTCCACCATTGATGCTTGGATGATGTGATGATAGATGTAATCCTCGATTATGATTGTATTATGGAGGTTGTGAATCTTCAATCTGATACTATGGTTCAAACCAAGGACATCTGCTCCTATGAAACTGCCCAAATTGAATGAACCTCAGTTGTTAATGGTTGAACATGGACTTGATCGATTTGAATGTGCAGCACTTGTGCAGGAAATGTATGACACACGCATTGAGAAGCTAGTAGGCTAAAGAGACCCTAATCATCTCTACAAGAGTGGGTGGACAATGTACTTTCCAAATTCAACCCTCCTTAATTGATCAGATCTCAAAGATGAACCCATACTTCAACAATTTGCCTGGATTTTTGCTCCATGAATGCAATGTTTGCATTTTAGGGGCCAAGATCGTGTCAGATTATTAATTTGGGATCCTAAGAAAGGATCTGGGCGTGGTTCTTCTGGGATCTGGGTTCATGTTCTCCGAAAGAAATGTGGGAGTAGTTTTAATAGGTGATAAATTAAGAGAGTAGAGAAAGATGGTTTGGGTACCTTTGTTGAAAGCAATTAGAGACCTAATTAGAAGAATTATTTAAGTTGAAGCTTCAAAAAGAATTGAGAGGAAAACCCAAACGAATTTGAAATGAGATATTGAGAGCAAAAGTAAACAGAGGATTTGGTTCTAAACAGAGTGGATTGGAGGAACAAGATTCCAAAATCCTTGGGATAAGGCTTTGCACGACGATCAGAGAAAATTTGATTTTTCAACATTAATTTCCAGTTTAGTCTCCCTTGGCTTACTTACCAACCAAGAGCTCTGGATTGAGCCTTGCTTACAGGTAAAATTTTACAGGAGCCATGCGCAAACATCTGAAATCCTCCTCTTCCCAACTCATTAGAATCATCATCAAAGCCTTATCTCAAAAACATATGTTATTGGTTGATGTATTAATGGCATATCAAATTATTCTTATGTAATTTATTTCTTAATTTACCGAAGACATCCAACCAAAAACATTATTTTTGCCAAGCTTCACTTCAGTCTAACTCCACAAAAGGCTTCACTTTATAATCAAACATCTGATAGACTAAATTTTAAAAACAAGCCTGTTTCTTATCTTCTTTTTTTATAAAAAGGCTGGACTTGCATAAAACACTTCTCCATAAAAATATAAATAAATTATCACTTCTGTTAAGAAAAAACTCAACGCTACAAGAGATTTCAAGGCAAATACCATAGTAATAATATAGGGGTACCCAGAGTAAGATACAACACTTTTTAACTGTCACAACTGATAACAAAGTTATCTAACCACATGAGGGACCATCCAGTGTCCAATCCCCTCTTTAACACTGATAACAAACATGACAAATGATTCCAAGTCCATGCATTTATATAGTTTTTACATTTAGTAAATGTGACTTTTCTCAGAGTGGACTAGTAATTTTATGGCAGGCGAAAGACGAAGGATTACGATAGAGAGCACTCTTCAATGGGGTTCAGAGTCAGCTTTCAGAGCTAGAAGTGCCCTCACCGGTTGACGAGAAACTTTCTTCTTGGAGCCTCTTCATCTCCTCATAGGCCCACTCAAGACCAGGGCAGTAATGGAGGGGTGGATTAAACCTACTGTCGTCAATGTCACCTGGTAAGAACGCCCCATTTTCGACCAGGAATTTGATTGCGTTTCTGTTTCTTTCTTTAGCTGCATTGTGCAGAGGCGTCCCTGTTTGACAAGTGGAAAGATCAGTAATAAGAACATGTTGAAGGATTTATTCAGCCTCAAGAATCCAATAGAGAGAATATTATCTATAAACAATGTGTCATAGTTATCACATTTAATATTTAAAATCTCTTCTCAAGGCAATGTTTAGGCTGGGAGAGAACCAGGACAGTCTTGACCGAAACATACCAAGACATTCAATGTTTCGGGGTCCAATCCCAGGCCGAATTGGAAATGTCTCGAACAAAAGATTCCAGAATAGTATGAAACTTTAAACCATCACGTTTCACATGATCAGCTGTCAATACCTAACAAAAGATTGGCCCAACCAACCTTCTATGAGATTTACAACAGAAATTGGTGCTATAGATTAAACTCAACCCTCCAAAAGATCTCACTAATGTTCCAGAAAAATTATATAAATCTGATGGTCGCAGTCAGAATGGTTTTTAATAATAAAATAGTCTTCTATACTAGACCGATCAAACTGTGGGGTACTAAAATCTTATGTTTACAACATGTATATCAAATTTCCAATCAAACTGTGGGGTACTAAAATCTTGTGTTTACAACATGTATATCAAATTTCACAAAGGTGACAATTTTCCAAAACTTAATCAAGGTTGTTACAGACAAGGTACTGGGCCTCAGCTGCATGCTAACTAATCTAACATTGTAGGCCCACAAGATTTTAGTACCCCACAGTTTGATTGGAAATTGATATACATGGTCGGGAACTGAAATAAGAAATGTGTAGGTTACTTGTTCCAGTCCCGCTAATTTATGCTCCAAGGGACACCAATCTGCATATATGTCAACCAAGCAAGAAATCCTGTGAATAATTGTATTATTTGTGAAGGATTGGTAACTAAAACCATCGTTAGAGGTGAATAAGATTGGAATAAAATGTCCATGGTTGTGAGATGGAACAAGCCGACCACAGGGACAACCACCATCCATGGATTCAATTTGTTAAAACTAAAAACAATCAATCGAAGTTAAGGATACTTACAGCCACATGCACCCTTAGTTCTTGCATCAATGTTTGCACCACGCTCAAGTAATTCATCCATAACTTTGAGGTGCCCACCCTCAGCAGCAAGGTGGAGAGGGGTCACACCTTGTGATTTGGGGCCCCATGCAGGCACATTAACATCCATGCCTTCATCCAGAAGTCGCTTCACCTGCAAAGAGGAAACGCAAATTTCTATGATCAAATAAGCAAACGAAACATTCAGAATAGAATCAAAATTCATTTGACTGGTCGGGTATATGATCCAAGTAGTCGCATATGACTAGGAAGCCAAAATTCATAAAAAGATATTTATAGCATTGTTTCTTATGCGTGTCATTTTATATATGTATTAATAACTGAAGGCCCCAAAGTATGGCTATTAAAGGTTCTGTCAGAAGCGGGAGGACCTTTAAAATCAAAGAAAATGGAAGTCCGAGGATAGGACTCAAGACTCAAAAGATGGGGTGAGCTTGGGGAGAGAGCTTTATTAATCTAAAAGCACGCTTTCAAGCTTTCTGTAATTGGAGTGGCTGGCACATTTGATGAACATTGAAATGATGTATCTTAACAAGGCTAAGTTTGACTAATACATCAACTAAAAATCTGACCAAGTGTAGCAGTGACCTACATGATCAAAGCTTTATCCCAAAGATGTTGGGTTTGGCTGAACAAATCCTATTCCCCCTTTCAATTTTGTCCATAACTATGTCTTCTTTTCTTTGAAGTATATTCATATATTCTTTTTATTCATATCGTCACTCATCCATCTCAAAATCCTCAACTCTAATACATTCATTCTACAAACATGTTTCTAAACAGCCCAACATCCAACTTCAGTAGGAATAGTTGGTCGTACACCCCATCCTGTAAAATGTTTTCCTTTAGTTTTGATCAATAACATAATACTAGGGCCACAACTTCAGCTTTAGTGTGTGTTTGGTAACACTTCTGAAGTCTGAATGGAGATGGTCCACTTTTAAAATTCAGACTTTAGAAGCTTTATTTCTGTTTGTTTTGGTTCAGATTTTAGACTTTAAAATCAAAATTCAGAAGTTTTAAACCAGTGATGGAGGGATGCTAGATGAAACTTTTGAAATCTGATTTTGTTTTTTTTATATTCTTAAAATACCCTCCTTAAAATCCTAATTTCTATCACTTATCCTTCTTTATACGAACCCTAAAAATCTTATTTTTAACTTTTCTACTTCTCTTTTCTTTTCTACCTCTCATTCCTCTATAACTATGTTGTTAAGGTCTCTCCCCTTTCTCTCGTTTCGTATTCGAAAACCCTATATTTTTATACAGACCCTAAAACCCTATATTTTTCAATTAGGAAATGAATTATTATTTTTTTGTGAAAAGTATAATATATTGAATTTTTGGGAAATGAATTATTATTTATTGTTAGTATTACCTTGTTGGAATATAATTTTTCAAGTATGAATTCAAATTGAAAACAATACTTTTGGGATGTTTGCTTTATTAGAAATCAAAATTAAATGTGTGGATGGTTTCATTATGCATAACATGTTATGTTTTTCGGTTAACAATTTATTAGAATTACAAAAGGATAATATTGTCAAAATGAACATTATGTTTTAAAATTCTATTTGCAACCAGAAGCTTTTAAAAATGATAAACAAACAATTTTTCCAAAATAAGATTTTAGATTTCAGACTTCAGAAGTGTTACCAAATATACCCCACCCAACACTATTTTTAGTAGTTCACAACCTCACCATCTTCATCTTCTCAATAAATGACCAACTGCCATGACACTTTTCTTAAATAGCGAAGGTCCTCTCTCTAATAAAAAATTCACAAACTTAGGAGCATTCCATGGTGCAAACCCATGTTTTTTCTTGTTTTTCTTTGTTTATTTTCTCTTTTCTTCTTCCATGTTGCCTTTGTGGGTTTCTTTTCTTTGTATCTCTCCCGAGGACTCCTTATCCTCTTTTCAATAAAATTTGTGTATATATAAAAAAGAAAGGATTTTGTTAACATGTGCCCTAAGGGCACACATTAAGATTAATTAAATACGCCTCCAAACTTTATTTTCCTACCAAAAATACCAACAAGTGCTTATTTACAAAGGTGTATCTAATGCATCTTAACGTGTGCCCTTAACAAAACCCAAAAAGAAATGTTCTCATACTAGCCGGTTATCGTTGCTTCATCATGCACACACTTAATAAAGTCGATAGCTTTGTTCGAGGCTAATTATTCCTAATACACACCAAAATTAATCATCTAGGCGCCTAGAGTTTTTTTTTTTTATAACTCAAAATCATACCACATTAGATTCTCTCTTTTCTCAAAAGTTATAGATCAATCATTTAAGTGGATTCTTTAATATCCATCCTTGTTGCAAGAATATAACTACATAATCTAGTAACCTGATATTTCAAAACTAAGCTCTAATCAGTTAAAGTTGTTCCTATAGACTTAATAAACAACAATAAAACAGCAAATAAAAGGAGATAAATATGAAGGAAAGAAAAATCGATTCTCACCTTCTTGAGATCACCTTTTCGAGCACCAATGTGAAGCAGAGTCCAACCTCTGTCATCGCTATTAATAGCAGACCTAAACAAGCGTCTACCCGACAAGTTCCGTTTAAGCAAACCAACTGACTGATCTTGCGTCATGAATTTATATTGGTCCAAAAAACCAAAAACCAAAAAAAAATTAAAAAAAATTGGGGAACAAAGATAAACCCTTAAGATCAACTAGACTGATGAGATCACACAATCTATTAAACCGTAAATCCCTTTAGATAAGTATATCAGAGATCAAATCCGACGTTTTTTTTACATGTTTTTTCGAATTAAGTCGATTAGCGAGAAACGAAAGAATGATTACCCATACCGTACGGTGCAAAAGGATTCAAACCAGGGCCAAAAACACGGAGATTTTGAGAAATCGAGATCGAAGAAGCAAGGATCGATGAGAATCGAAATGGGAATATTAAAATCATAATGCAAAATCCGAATCTATGGAACACTAGAGATGAAATTGAGAACAAGAAACCCTAGATTGGAGAACTTCTAGAGAGAATCGGATCAGAATTGAATAGAAACATGGAAAGAGCGTAGACAGACAAAGCAAAACCCTAAACAGAAAGAACACAGACACACGTAACAAAACCCTAGATTGAAGAATCCGCTCTGTTTACTTTGAAGCGGCCTAGAGTTCAACGGTGCATACGTGCGAGCCTTTAAAAAATCGTAGAACATGAAATGTCGTAAATGTCCCTGAGATTTTAACGACATTCCCAAATTACCCTCTCACCAAAACAAAGCCTAAAATCGATTTTTTTTTTCCCCAATAGTTCTGCTTCGAGGGTTTTGTTAAAGGGCGAAGAGCGATCGATCATCTGTTAAAATCACCAAACACTTCCAGGTATGGATCGATCATCTCCTTCTGTTCCTAATCTCTTCTTTCTCACTAAAATTTGTTGAATTTTTTCTTCTTTTCTAAATATGGTTTTTCCTCCATGAAACCTCTGGTTTGAGGTTTGAGCTTCCTTCCATGCAACATTGGATCTGAATCGATACCTACCCCCCTCATAGTACGAAGTTAGGATGCGGCAATTATTCGATGGTAGTTCAATTCGGATAAATTGTTGAAATTTTATTTTTTAAAACGGGAAATTTTCGGAGAATATGCAAATGATGTTTTTTGGGTTTCTTACCAAAACCCATTATCTTCAATCTCCCTAAAATCCCTATCTTGTTCGCGAGATTTGAATGTTGAAGAAAATGAAATTTTGAGACTAAAGGGTAAAATGTTATTATATTCCATGATTAATAGATAAATCGTGGATTCGCCATTTTAATCGGCTAATCCCTTAGTCCGAGAATTTTCGGATTTTTGGAGAATTTTGTGACTATGCTTATCCTTGAGGATTCTAATAGATTTTTATACAATTTTGAAAGTAAAGGGTAAAAATGTTATTATATTCGCCATTTTAATCAGCTAGTCCCTTATTTGGAGAATGTATGGATTTTGGGAGAATTTTGTGATTATGCTTATCTTTGAGGATTCTAATAGATTTTGGTAAATGAAAGACGAATTCAAAATTGTATGTTTTTTAAAAAGAAATAACATCTCCAGTGGCATCACTTTTTCTCATGAACCATGCTTACAAGTGCACACACTAAGCATAAAGAAGAATCACTGTGTCACTCACTACATATTATGCATGCATTGTTCTTAGAGGAATTTCTATTCAATTGATTTCAAGTTTTTCTGCCTTATGACTGCTTTGCTGGAATTCCTTTGGGAGGATCCTAAATCCTATTTTCTCTTGATTCTGTCCTCCATTTAGTTTCATGTAATCTTGCGTCGTACAAGTTTCTTTGGTGGTTTGTATGAAAAGGTCTGTTGGTAGCGGTAATGTGGTTAGAGTATGGATTTTGGCTAACTCTGGGATAATCGGGGAATAGCTGTTTCGTGTAGAATTTTGACTGTTTGCAAGGTCAAGGAGTCTTGTATTGTGTGTGGAGTTGGTTGTTTAAGTGCTTGTGTTTCATCAGAAACTAGGAGAAGAAGATATTAAATCTGTTCATGTAATTATTATTTGGTATGTTGTTATCTACAAAGAAAAAGATATTTGTGGTAACATCCAAAACATGATCAAAATTAAATTGATGAAACTAAAAAAGTCATCTTCTAGACACTTTGTAAATACTGAGATCTCAGAAGGACTGGAATACCCTCATCAATTGACATTTTCATACCCAGAGTCCCTATTGATATATATTGAGGAATTCTCTCCCATGTCTGTTTTTGTTTTTCATAAAGTAAGTTGTGGTTCATCGAAGATGATCTGGTTGGAAGCTGTTCTTCCGTTGGGAATCATTGCTGGGATGCTGTGCATCATGGGGAATGCTCAGTATTACATCCACAAAGCTGCTCATGGAAGGGTAAGATTCAAGTTCAACAACGTTTCATTTAAAAAAAAAACAAACTTATATTTTTTATTTTCTTTATAAATTATGATTTTGGGTTTTGGGTTTTCCCCCCCTAATTGTATATCCTGAATTTCTTGGGAAAATTTTCAGCCAAAGCACATTGGAAATGATATGTGGGATGTTGCCATGGAACGAAGGGACAAGAAACTCATGGAGTTATTTGAAGCACAAAAAAATTAGGTATTAGGGTTCTCTTTTTTTGCAGTTTTGATTGATTGTTGCGTTCTAGGTTTTACTTATTTTATGCTTGGGTTAATGGGTCTCTCTTATTAGCTAGGCTAAGGGTATTGTTTGGTGGTTTTGGTTTATAAACTCATTTGGTTGTTGAAATGGATTTTGCATGTTTTGGGTTTGAATAAATTTTGTGCTACATGGATGGGTGTTTTCTGTCACACCCCCAAATCCTAACACGCATCCTCACGATTAAGTGTTAGAATCTCGAGGTGTGAGATATTTTCCATACAATTATAAACATATTTAACTCAGCAATTTCATACAATGATATCATATATTGCAGCGGAATCATAACTAAATACGATACATAAATAAAAGCAAAATCCTATCTGACAATTCCCTTTATTTATATATAACAGAAAGAAATAATGGCACCTACTGCCTAGAATATACTAACATGCTCTCTTAACATAAACTGACATACTATCTACTGAAGCTCACAACACACAAACCTACTGATCTCGAAACTCCAACAATCATAAAGGTGATCATCAATCATTAGAACTTCCTAAAACTGAAATGATTGGTAGGGTAAGTAACAAGAGAGTTACCCACCAGGAAACATATATTTGTAAATCATAGTCCTAATATGTAGATTAATCACACTAAAAGCAATTTTAAAAATCTGCAAGTTTTATTTCAAATAATATCAACTATGAAAACAATTAAATTAACATACTGTAATAACTGCTTGTAAATAATTTAACTGAAATCCTATAAATGTAAACATCCGTAAATCATCTCGGCATCCATATAATAGACAATCAATAATAGTGTATTAGAATAAAGGTTGAGGATCACAACTAATGTGAACATCTCAGTCAAGATATGTATATGCTCTAATACTTCACCAGTGTGGAACTCCACTGTTAGTTCCTGATTTGTGGTCAACAAGACAAGCCAATAGGGGGTTAGTTCTCTATCCGCCTCAAGTTGGCCATTTGTCCAAGATAATAGTGAAACATGTCTCCATAACGTGGATCAAATCCATTTGACTACTCTAGACTGCTAATGATCATTTGCTAGTCATCTTCGTTTATACCCATCGGACGTGCATGTGAACCTCAAATAACTCTAGTCTTGTACAGATACTACCTTTACACATTATTCTCTATTAAAGATGGAAGGGAATATTTCGGATATCGAGAGTGGTGTTGATCTCTAAATCATCTCATACTACTAGGGAGATTAGACATCTCAATATATATCCTAAAATAACATTTCGTTCCCGAAAGTTACGACAAACTATTCTTTATAGGTCTTCTCTAACCCTTTAATAGATCACTAAAATATATGTAAGAATAATTATTTTCTATTTCAAAACATTAAACTTTGCTGTTTTGAAACATTTAACTTTTTTCTTTTTCAAAACATAAAACTTTTCTTTTTTTCAAAACATATATCCAACTGAAAAGTAACACTCAATATGAGTATAAATACCCAGTCTATCTGTGAAATATCATTTTTTGACATATATATATATATATATGGGGGCGGTTCAACAGCCCTAAAGTTTGCCAAACATTGTGCCAAACATTTTTTTTCAAAACATGGGTTAGAAGCTTTGGAATGAGCTGATTTTTGTTGAGGATGATCTTCCAAAACTTCTAACCCCATCAAAAGTGATTTGCAAAAATTGGACGGTGCACGATTCTTCAATTTGTAAACTAGGGTTAGAAGTTTCAAAATGAGCTGATTTTTTGTGAGGATGATCTCTTCACTGTAGACATCATCCTTACAAAAAATCAGCCTATTCCAAAACTTCTAACCCCATCAAAAGTGATTTACAAAAAATGTTTGGCACATTGTTTGGCAAACTTTAGGGCTGCCTCAGCTCATTTTGAAACTTCTAACCCTAGTTTACAAGTTGAAGAATCGTGGACCGTCCAATTTTTGTAAATCACTTTTGATGGGGTTAGAAGTTTTGGAATAGGCTGATTTTTGGTGAGGATGATCTCCAAACTTTAGGGCTGCTGAACCGCCCCCATATATATATATATGGGAAATGTTCAGCACCCTACTATTTGCCCTACATTTTACCCACAGAGAGATCAGCCTATTCCAAAACTTCTAACCCATGTAGGATAAAACACGTAGGGCAACCGAACATGACGCTATATATATATATTTGGTGTTCTTTCCCTTCAACTTGTATAATGACGCTTGATCAGCTATTTTCTTGG
This sequence comes from Akebia trifoliata, assembly GCF_017979445.1. Lineage (NCBI taxonomy): Eukaryota > Viridiplantae > Streptophyta > Magnoliopsida > Ranunculales > Lardizabalaceae > Akebia > Akebia trifoliata. The sequence goes on along the minus strand of NC_141385.1, from coordinate 40,869,184 downwards.
TTTAGGCAGGGTATTGGATCCACTTTATCTCTACCTTATTTCGTTTCATCATGTAAAGCCTTATCCGTATCCACACTCTATACCTCGTCATGTCTGAACTATTAGGATTTTTTCTTCAATACCCCATTTTGGAATTCTGATAAAGCCTTTAGGAATTTTTACGAAGTTATATAGGGCTGTTATCGATGATTGATGCTATTAGGATTATAAGAGGCTGCAGAACAAGACGACCTTATCACAAATAGGAAAACTTTGGCTATTGACATACCTTGCCCTATGCCTTAGCCTTTGAGAACAATGCTTGGCATATTTCCTATCTAGTTATTAATAAGTATTGGAGTTTGGTACTCCACATGGACGAAAACATAGAACAGCTTCGTAGTTGTATACATGTATCCTTGCTGCCCATAGTGTTGTGTTGTGTACTTGATTCTCACTGTATTCCATCAATCAGATTTTCTGCTATCCTCTTCTTTGTTTATTTTACTCTAAATGTGTGTTAAATTGATAACCAAGCTTCTGGTTTTTGTAACTAATACAGGAAAGTTTCATTGGAGTCATCCAGAAGGAAATAAATGGTGAAAAGAAGCTTCAGATGTATCTCAGACTTTGTCCTGGTTTTCTACTTATTTACTCTTGTTTGGATTTGCAGATACTGTTATAACATGTAGTAACTCTGTCTGTTTTACCCTTTATTCACTACTGTTGCTTTGGATTGGGCTAAGTTAATGGTTTGATGTTGGGCACACTTAGGGGATTCAAATTAATGAAGTCAGATTGAGCACCTTTTCAAAAGTTTTTTGGCTCACTATGTTAATGCTGTTGAATACAAGCATATTGCACAGGTGATTTTAGCATGTGTGGGGGTATGTTTGGCTGTCAATGGATTGGACCGATATTAATCCAATGAGAAGTTTATTAGACCTGAACTTGATGAGTTGATCGATCTATCATTCTGGCCATAACATTAAAATATGGATATTATGAACAAAGTAAACCTGTGACCATAGCGACAAAGTTGGGGGTCAGGAACAATCTAGCAAGAGAAAGCTTCAGAAAAAACTAGCAAAATCGGGATAACATCGGATGAATTAAAAAGTAAAAAATATCTGTTTTAAGTATATATATATATAATGAAAATAATACTTAAGAAGTGCTAAAAACAAAAATAATCTATGATTTTTTCAAAAAACTGTCGATCGTGATTTAATCGACAACTATTAAAATCATGATGTAATCACGGGTTTTTTTTTTTCTTTTTAAACATATTTTTGTTGCTATGCCTGTGACTATAAATTATGTTGGATACCTAAATGTGTTAAATGTAAATCTATTCTTTAACAGATTTCACATATGTTCATTTCAACTTCTATGTTTAGCCAAAATCCTGAAATCTGGTCTTTACGAAATTGTAATTTTCATGTTAATAATGCTTTTCAAGCCCCAAAATGAAACAAACACTCTAAATACCTTCTCAAACGTTCCCTTAATTTTTTATTTTTTATTTTTTAATTTAATGATTAAAATACACTTTCTCATAAGGTTTCTAAGCTTTAAATTCATCATCAAAATGTCAAAAGCTTTTAAAATAATTATCGAGGTAGCGCATGTCCAAGAAATCTTATAGACCTTTGGAATCAGTCCTAATCTTTCCTATATATCTTTTGTCGTCCAAAACTATGGGTGTGTTTGATCATAGAGGAAAATTTTTAAAGGCAAATAAATCTTTTTCAAGAAAATGGATAACCGGAAATAGATTTCTCAATAAAATGTCATCAACAATTAAACGCACCTAGGTAAAAAACCGAAATAGAGCTTCTTCTTCTTTTTTCAAGTTTTGGTTACGTGCAATCGTGAGAGAATAGTATTAGGATTGCCTGAAAATATGAGTTTTCTTGGTGAATCGATCAAGGAATATTTGCCCGCTTTAACAAAAAATTCATGTTTTAGGGATTTTTTTTTTTGCTTGGCCTACTTGAACAAAAGATTATACACCTACATACTACATTCCTGGAAAATATTTTCGATCAATATCAATAAAGTTTCATTGAAACCACTTAGTTGACATTGTCGTAAGAATAAATTTTGCTATTATAATGCGAGAAGACTGAATGTGTGTTTGTTGACTCCAAAATTTGAAATATGATATTTAGTCTTCCTATCATTAAGGTTATTTTTAGCAAACTAATAAAATTACAATCCCACAAATCAATTTAATTTTTTAAAATTGTTGTTATTATTATTTGATTGGTATTGGGTTAGTAATGATCAAATGAAGTTGGATTCAATGGGGTTTGAACCTAGAAGGTGAGAATGTGGAGTGCTGTCATTTGCTTATTTTGCACTTCTTATTTTTTCTTAAAATTATTAAAATATATTTTTTGACTGTGTTATATTCAAAACCACCTTAATCAATATTTTAAATATAAAAAAACTTTTATAATATAAAATTATAAAGCTCTACCCCTGTAACCACACTAGTTAATTTTTAATTTTCTTTATTGTACTATCTTCAAAATCAACTGAGTCTTTTAAATTTAAAAGAGCTTAACAATGTAGTAAATGAGAAGATGCAATATAAAATTCGTTTATCTATTCAAATTTGTTGAAATAATTTTTTTAAAGTAATTATGCACAAATCCTAAGTTCTTGTAATACATCTATATAATAAATAACTGAGTTGTTACAATTTTATGTTTTTTGAGTTAGAGATAAATGTCCCTTCAGTTATAATTTTGTGGTTAGACAAATGTTCTATCAATCTACACTACATTTTTTTTGTTCTTTCTTTTTAACTCCCTCTTACTTCATTATATTTATTCTTTTACTTGTTTTTTTTTTATTATTAACAGCTGTCGAATTTTATTTTTTCTCGTTCTTATCCCTAAAGAAGATTCCCTTGTCATAGGCTCAAGCAAATTCTAGTGTATATATATATGGGGTATGTGAACGTCTAAGACATTATAAGGATGTTAGTATTATTTATCACATTTTTTTTCTTCTAATAATACATCTGTCCAATTTATCTTTTAATGAAAAAGACAAAAATGTGTTAATTTTTTACACGATAAATGCATTTATTATGTTAACATTGATTGGCAAAATATCTATTACACTAAGACATTTAAATCAAAAAATTAAAATATCATTAACATTTATCATGTAAAAGAACAAAGGTATATTATTCCTCGAGGGGTATTATTATGTAAAAGAACAAAAGTATAATATATATAGACCTCAAGGGATGTTAGCATTATCCACCAGATTCATTTTTCATTAATGACGAAATAAATGTATTTATAGTGTAAAGACTAACATGTCCTTGTCTTTTTAAATAAAGACAAAATAATGATGGATATTATTGAAAAAAAAAGTCCTGGACAATGATAATGCCCCCACCAGGACTTAGTCGTTAGCATATCCTATATATATATAGACACATGCAAATGAGGGGTATTTATGTCACTTAAAAAGAATGGTCCACTTATGAGAAGGGGAGTTTGTAAAGAAGTTAAAAAAAGTAGGGTTTGGATAAAGTTTCCCCAACTTCAGGGAGAAGCATGTAAATAAATTCCTAGTATCCTCTGAAGCATCAAACATGGTTCGTTTTGTTTAGTTTGCCTCTGCTGCTAGGTTTAGCGCCAACTCGACAACAACAGAATGGAAAACGATATATTGGAGGAGCTACTAAATGTAGAGGCGGAATTAGAACTAGTTCAAGGTTGGAACAAATTCCCTCCTAAATCGTCTCTAAATTTAGCTATAATTTCATCATAGAAACACGTTCTAGTCACTTTCAATCTCATCGAATTATTGTTTGAATGTGATCGAACTTGGTTCCATATCTAGTGTTACACCACTTCAATTTGAATTTTCTAGATTTTTAATTTTTAATATTGGAATCTGCTTTGTGTGGTGTTACTGTTAATTTTGGTATTGTTGTGTCTTGGAATGCGAGTACGTATGGTTTGAGCGTAAAATTGGCCAGAAAAGTAGTTTTTTGGAAGGATTTTAAGTGAGAATAGATGGAAATATGTTCACTTTGAGTGAATGAAACTTGAAAAACCCTTTCGAGTTTCGATATCGCTTTCGCAGTATGTGTATTAGTGGAAATGTTGAATGTAGGTGCACTTATTACACATGTATGGCAAAGAAATAATAAAGAAATTTGAAGAAGGAAACCAACATTCAAAATTGTGATCCTTATGATGTTTAATTGAACTGACAGCCTTGATACTTGGAGAACATACAATTTTATATATACAAAAATGTAATTTTTATTTTTATTTTTATATAGATCAAATTGTATAGTGTTTTTTTTCTTTTATTTATTTGGTAGGAAAGTAGCTTTTTTTATAAGGAAGTGGGTTAGTGGTTAGTACTTAGTAATTAGTGGGCTAAGGCAGATTTTGAACCCTTGTCGTGGTATGAAAACCCCCAGAATTTAACCCACTTAGCAAGTTGACACCTTTTGGTAGGAAAGTGGCTTATTTTCAATTCGAACCCGACACTGTGGTTCGTAGCCATGAACTCTGATAGATGGTCAGAACTTCATTTTGGTTTGAATCCTATTGAGAGGTTCACTAGAGATTAGAAATTGGTGAAGAAACAACATTCTCGAAGCCAGGTTTTGAATCCAGGTCTGTAGTATCATGACTCACATACTTGCACTTGTGGTTAGTGATCTAATAGATAATGTTTATACAGAAATAGAGTTTTTTTTTTTTTTTTGTGTGCAAGAAGTTTGATATATTTGGCTGACTTTTGGGAAGAAAAGTGGAAAAAATGAAATCACTGAACACTTCTTACCAGTATTAAATACTAAAAATAGTTCCATAGGATCCAACAATATTTCGAACATTCAAGTCCCCTCATATGGGATATATCCTAACTTAAGATCAGAAAATAGTTTTCCCAACTGTCTAGAAGAATCCCGTTGATCAATTGATTTATGAATAGGATTATTTATGGGGCTGATTTCTAGTCTAGATAATCCTCTAAGTTGGGCATGTCAATTAAGTTGAATCCCATATTTAGTTAAAATTTAAAATTGAATGTGCCATCTCGGTGAGTTGGGAAAGTATGCTTGTGGTAGTGCACAGACCTGGGATCAAAACCCTTTCTTCATACTTATATTAGAAAAAAACAAGAGGTTCTCTAACTGCTAGATTTATCCAAGAATCCGACTGAACTAATCTGTGTATGGATTTTTTTTCTTTTTCCGAGGCTATTTTTTAGCCTATGATCCTGTATTACAAAAGCTTTCTGTCATCTTCCCCAGACCAAATAAAGATATTGCTTGATCGACAAGAGAAATTGTATGAGCGGCAAGCTGAACTGAATACATTATTGGGAGCATGTAAAGAATCTGGAAGCCCTATCAACGATGGTGCTCCAGTCACTTTAGAGAACTGGTCGGGACAGTTTGAATGGGATTCTCGAGCTGATGATGTTAGATTCAATATTTTTGGGATATCCGCATATCGTGCAAATCAGCGGGAGGTTAGTTCACTTCCGGATCAACTAATTCTTTTCTTGTCTTTCATTTCCTTTATGATATGGTCATTCTCTCTGTAAAAATTCGAATTACTTAAAAACAGAAATTCTGAACTCCTAAAACTTATTTGGACTTCACATTAGTTTCCAAATTAATTTGATCACCACTAGTTCTCAAATTAACTTGAAGACCAGACACCTGTTCAAAGTGCCAAAGAACACCTTGTGAACTTTTGTTGTATCCTCTCTTCAAACACCCTAAAATGTGATTATGTCATCAACAGATTGGAGAGGTGATTTTAGGGACCCTCCACACCCATTCTAAATCTTCATTTTATGGATTTCCTCAGCTTTACTTGACCCTGGGTTAGACCCCTAGAGCTATAAAGAAGTCTTCGATGCTCGATGGGCTTGTTGACTTGGACAGAGAAATATGCCTTTGAGATACAATCCATAATCCAAATTCTTCTTCTAATGACAAATTCCATCCTCCCCATTAGGTACTTGAAGAACTTCCGTTGTTCAATGTCATATGCCTTCTCCAAGTCAATCTTGTATATAATTCCCCTATCTCCCTATCAGATTCTTGAGTCAGTGCATTCTCTTTCAATCAATTCTACATCTACATCTCCAGTGAAAGATCCTTGGTGAGCCTCTACCACCTTAACAATCAGATCCTTTATACAGCAGGGGATAACCTTTACCACTTTATTTATTTAACACTACAAGTGAGGTTAACATGACAGATAATAAAGTAAAAGTTTCATTTGACCATTTGTCCCACATACTGTTCTCATGTACCTTGTCAAATACCTTCATGAGGACATCCTTTTTTTTAGGTTATACTTTTAGAAGAACATCTTTGATGAAACTCTTTGAATCTTTTTTATCACAACCCCCATTACACAAGAACATTCCTTGTAGAACACCAATGTGAAGCCATTCTGACCTTGGGCTTCAGCCCATAAAGGGATATAATAGCTGTCAGCACATCCTCTACTTCAAACTTCCTCTTGAGCCAAGCAGATTTATCCTCTTCCAAAGTGCAAAAGCCGAAGCTGTCAATAATAAGCCTTATGCCAAAAGAAAAAAAAAAAAAATAGGCCTTAGGATCACGTCCAATGATTGTTTTTTTAACCAACACAGGATATTTCCTTTTGGATTAAGGGTTAATACCATTTAGCTTCCTCGCCTAAACATACATAAAATAATTTAGCATTCTTGTTCTCCCCTGAAACCATTTCATTCTTGTTTTATTTGTTCAACTTATCTCCTCCTTACACATGGAAGTCTGCTTCGTCCTTTTTAAGCCCCTCTTTTATTCCTCCCATCTCCACAGATTGATCCACTGTGCCTGTTGGTTTAGAAATCTGCTAAACCTTTCTTCAAGCCATTCCCTTCTTTCTTTGTTATTGATCTTTCATAAAGATCATACAAGTTTCACAATATCCTTCTGATTCAAGACTATAACGCATGTAAAAGAAGAATTTGGTTCTCAGGAGATGCTGTTGCAATTATTTCAAGATTTTGTTCTCCATTAGTGGGACAAGTATTTGCACTTACTGAATAGACTCTCGATTGTTGTCAGATAATAAATGCAGTCATGAGTGGAAGAGACGTTCTGGTGATAATGGCCGCGGTGGTGGCAAGAGCCTTTGTTACCAACTTCCGGCCGTTCTTCGTGATGGAGTGGCTCTTGTTGTCAGTCCGTTGCTTTCTCTAATTCAGGACCAGGTGCTCATAAATTAGATATGATCTTTTAACTTTAGTTGTCAACCAAGCTTGCCCCCTCACAACAGTTATTGCTTCAGGTGATGGGATTGTCTGCTTTAGGCATTCCAGCACACATGTTGACATCGACAACCAGTAAGGAAGATGAAAAATTCATATATAAGGCTCTTGAAAAATGTGAAGGAGAGCTTAAGGTTTTGTATGTCACACCAGAAAAGATATCGAAGAGCAAGAGATTTGTGTCAAAGCTTGAAAAGTGTCATCATGCTGGTCGCCTCTCTCTTATTTCAATTGATGTGAGTAAATGGTTTTCTACATGTTATCGATACTTTTTTTCTTAGTACTGTGGGTAACACTTACGTCAATTTCTTCAAAGGTGAAGACTTGCTTGCCTGGGTAATTTTTTTTTTTTGCTAATCCAGAGCCTTCCAAATCTGAACTATGTAGCTAGGAGAGAACTCTAATAAGAACAGAACAAATATTGACTTTATGCCTAATTGTCTTTTATTGTCTGATGATTCTGTGGTATCATTTTTAATTTGGTTTTTTTTACTTACCACAATCGTTAATGTTGTCATATTAGATACGCCTCCCTGGATTTAAAAATAGTTAGTGTTGCCTATATTGACCTCTGGATTTGACTTTTCTTATTAGAGATAGAAAATTTCCACACTTCTATACTTTAGATATGAACAGGACATTTCTGTTATAATGATTCTGGAAACCTTACATATCAAAATAATCATTCACAGATGATAATATTTAGATATTTTATGGACATTGATAATTGTACTACGTACTCCAAATAAGACATTTGTTTTTTGATCGGTGTAAATTTATTAAATGAGAAGCAGGGCTACAAAGGAAGGACGTCAAGGTACCTACCTACAAGAAAACACTCAAATACAAACACAAAACTACAATCAGATACTACAAAAGATTCCCCTATAAACAAGAAATCTTCAAACAATAGTGCCTGGATTCTTTGAAAACTTTTGCCCAAAATATATAAACCCTAGATAGAAATTATGACTTCTTGGACAGGATGCTTGGATCCCTCAAAAGTCCAGTTGTTCCTCTCTTTCCAAACACCCCAACACAGCAAAGGTGGTCATTCTCAATAATCCTTTAATGAGGTCAATCACGGAGAAAGGAAAACAACAACTAATCTTGAATAAGGATATTAAAAAATAGATATAGATCGACTCCAATGAGACATTTTTAAGGTACGCAATATAAACTTATTTTACAAAATACAGTATCCTTTATGAACACCAATAATTGTACAGTTTTACATCCTACGGATCTGGGTTGCTCTCCTCTTTCACATTCCTAACCCTTTGTGGAGCTTTTGCTCTTGTTACATTAAAGACCTTGGATTGTTTACTTTCTGATCTTTTGAGTTACTGGGCAGGAGGCACACTGCTGTAGTCAGTGGGGCCATGACTTTCGTCCTGACTACAAGAACCTTGGTATTTTGAAGACTCAGTTTCCAAATGTTCCAGTGGTTGCCTTGACTGTATGTTTTCACTTTGTTATGACTGATTTCAATGGTTGTTCTTTTCTGAGATTAAATGCTAAAATTTCTGATTCATTATTTTATTTCCCAGGCAACTGCTACTAAGAAAGTCCAAACAGATGTCATGGAGATGCTACATATTTCAAAATGCTTAAAATTTGTCAGCACGGTGAACAGGCCTAATCTCTTTTACTTGGTATATTGACCATTATATTTATGTTCCGATTCTTAATAATATTGGGCCAAACGTTTTAGAAGTTACTTAGAACTACAATATCTTATTTTTCAGGTTCGAGAAAAGTCATCTGTTGGGAAGGTTGTCATTGATGAAATTGCTGAATTTATACGATGCTCTTATCCAAATAATGAGTCTGGGATAGTATACTGTTTCTCTAGAAAGGAATGTGAACAGGTCTGTGCAAAGTTTGATATAAATCTGACCCTTATTGTCTCGATTCCTTGATGACGTGATATTAAGTCATGTGCAGAATTTTGAATCAATGCTTTATTTTGCTTGAAATATCAAAATAGAATTAATACTTCTGAAGATTATGTATTTCACTTCATGGTCTAGGATGAATTTTTCCATACACTGTTCTTGCACTAACCAATACTCATACCAAAATCCTCTAATTGGATGGGACCTATATTTTCCTCAGTAACTGAGGTATTGGGATTGTGAAACTAACAAATTGCCAGAAACAATCGCGTATAATACATTAAGTTCTGGTGCTAGGACTATGAGAGCCAGCGATTGAAATTAGCTAGTCTGATACATGTTGTGCACTCGCATTTAATCTTATGTACACATTAAGTTCTTGTTCGAAGACTTGTGCTTGATTTGAGGAAGTTGAACTTGTTTCGAGTCCAACATTTTCCATCGCCGATTTGTGACCTGATGGTTAATGTCCAATTCTTTGGAAACCTTAGAAGTATTAAGTTCACCGTTAAACCTCACTTATGCAATTGGGTAATAACAGATTTTCTAGACTGTTTTGTGCTGGAACAAGAATACGCTGATTCTACTGCTAAATCTGATTCTAAATAAATCTGAAAATATATTTTTGAGACCACATTACAGACTTGTTCCAGAATGTTGATAAGATTTTAGTACTGGGTTATGAAATCATGGCATCAAATAAATACACCATGTGCAAAGTGCAATGCATTGGACATGCAATGTGAGAAGGGATTTGATCAGATAGTTGATGATGTTTCTCTATCATGCATTCGTTACAGACTCATCTATCAATTACTTGAGCAATTATATTGAAACGTTTACAAGTGACACCTGTAATGAGTCTACTAGTCACATATTCACATGTTCCAAACTTTGAAGTATTCCTGTAATCTGGCAATGGATGAAAACTGGACATGGAAACTTTTACACTGACCATTTCTTGGTGTAAAATTATTTGGTAAATTATTTATGTAGTGATGCATTATTTGCTATATCATTATCTTCTTCTTTTTTCTGTAAATGCCATAATTTTTATTTTCACAGGATAGTTATGTCTCATGTAGTTTTTGCTAGTTATATTTTGTCCTCGACTAGTCACGATTTAACTGACTACTAATTTCTTTGATTTTAGACACCCACAAAAATTATGGTTTTCCTTAAACTTCCGAGAATTGTAGGTTGCAAAGGAACTACGTCAACAAGGAATTTCAGCTGATCATTATCATGCAGACATGGATGCAAATGCTCGTGCAAAAGTTCATATGCGGTAAATTTATTATCCTGATGACATCAGTTACGATTGTCAATGTGAGGTCCACTTGCTTTGAGTGTAAGGGTTTATGTTTGGATGGATGCTTTTGAAGTAATGGAGTATCCAACCATAGTGATTGAGATCAGATTCTGACAGAGTTTTTGTATTCTGGTGCATTAGTTCTAAACTCCAACAACGAATTGCACATAATCAAATGTACATTTTTATAATAAATTATGAGTAATACATATATGTTCTTGTCGAAATATATGATGCAAACGGATCCCACTAAATGACTATCACTTATATTCTTTTTTCAGACATGACTTATTGTGATGACTTAGTTCTGGTATATATTTTTCTTTTTATGGGCTCTTATTCTTATTTCATGACACAGGTGGAGCAGTAACAAGTTGCAGGTCATTGTGGGTACGGTATGTGCCATGTGCTATTGTAGCGGTCGTTCATTTGTTTGTTTTAATTAGGATTACCTCTATACCATCTCTGGTTATGCTGCAGGTGGCATTTGGCATGGGAATCAACAAGCCAGATGGTGAGTGTTGCATATTTACTACATTACTTGCTCTATTCTTAATTCTACTGTATAATTCTCGTGATTCATATCTGATAATATTTTAGATATGATGGGTAGATTTATCTTTTCACTAGACATTATGAACTCCTTTGTTCCCTTGTTTAGTGCCTCTAAAATGAGAATTATTGCAATGAGGATGTGCTACCATTTACTTATATATGAGCCTCAAACACATGCATTACCCAAAGGGATTAGTGGAATGATGTGTTTGATAATTCCAGTTTTTGCTTTATTGTCTATGTTGGCCATAAAGGCAGCGTGGGCTTTACCTTGCATGTACATCTGATGATTGTCCCTTGGGTTGATCTATTAGTCGAATAGTTGGCTTTGTTTTTGTCATTTAAATGTTAATCTTTGATTGAAATTCCAACTTTTCCCAATTTTGTACACAAGGGAACCATCAGCTAGGTAAGCTGTTACTAATATTTCATCATCTGTTTGTTATGTTCACTTTATCATTTGTGTTTATATGATTAAGGTTTTTTTTGTTTGGTTTTTTTTTATATAAGTGATGAATATGTAATATACCAATGCATAAGAAACTATAGGCAAACAGTATTGTTTAAAAACAAATCTCCATGTTAACATTGCCGAAATCCTTCAATACGTCACCGTTCAACCAAGAGCCTTTGGATGGCAATGCTGATCTTTGGAATTGGCTCGCTAAAATCTTCAGAACTTCTTTTATTAAGTTTGTTCCACTTATTTTTAATCCTTTTTTGTCTCGTCATTTCTTCTTAGATTCTCAATATTGCGCCTGTGGTTGTCTTAATAATTGAAACTAACCATAATTCTTGTAGTCAGGTTTGTCATCCATCACAGCCTAAGTAAATCAATGGAGACATACTATCAGGTCTATTTCCACTTTACACTACTTCTTACTTTGTTTGAAATACTCTTTCCTTTCTGTAACTTACTCTCACTGCAGGAAAGCGGTCGAGCTGGACGAGATGGGCTTCCTTCTGAATGTGTCCTCTTTTTTAGGCCTGGTGACGTTTCTCGGCAGGTAGAATTTATCATTATGGAATTTCAGGTTCTTAGTAGTTTTCATTTCATCTGACAAATTCTGTGATGTGGTGTTTCTTTAACTAGAGTTCGATGGTCTTTTATGAGAATTCTGGCTTGCAAAATCTGTATGACATGGTGGGATATTGTCAGGTAGAGTTAATGACAAGTGTTTTCTTTTGCATGCGTTGATATTTTGGAACAAATGATATTCTTTGCACATGCTATCTTTGTTGGTTGGCTTACTTCGTTAAATCGACTCTCTATTTCTCTATCTGAGAGGGATTTGCACATCAGAGCAGGACATGCGGCACAAATCCAAGGGTGGTGCCTTACAATTTGATGGATTTACCAGCAAACTGATAAAATTTGACTTGATAGGATGATCCAAACTAGGAACCACCTTATGTAATCTTATTTCTTAGCTAGTTTCCATTTTTTCAGACTGTCCAGAAATACATGGTATAATTTGTATATGACCCTTGAAATGTCCTTGTTGGGCCCCTTGTATGGTAACCTTGAATTTGTGCCTTGTGTATGGCAGAGGCAGGTGAGATCCTTTCAGTCATCCTGTACTGATGTGAGTATTTGATGCAGGACGGTGAGGGGTTGGATAAGTAAGGGATTTAGGAAAATTTGGTTGGGGATTGGGTTAAGGATTTGGGTAACAATTGCAAAACGTTTCCAGTTGAGGGTATTTGGATTAGAGGAGGGTTTGGGGTATTTGGGTGAATTTGATTTTTGGATTTTGGGCAAGTATGATTAAAAATGGAATTTGATTTTGGTATGAAAAATGGGGATTTAGGGTATTTGGGTATAGGGTAGATTTGGTTTAGGAGATTAATGAAGTAAGGGTTAAAGAAAGTGGGGAAGGATTAAAGTGTAAACAAAATGGGGTTTGTAGGTTTCAAGAATCAAGAATCAAGAAAGGGATTTCAAGAATTAAGAATTCAAGAAAATCAAGAAATAAAAGAAAGATTAAAAAAAGAAAGAGATATTGGACTCACTCCAAAATGACCTCACACCACACCATTAATGGGAATTACCAGAAGCTTCAATCTCAATTTTATTCATCCTTAAAGAAAATTACAACATGAAGCAAGTACTTATAATGTTCTCTAAACTCTAAATCTAATCTCAACCATCCAACTAAAATAAGGAGATCCAATGGTTGTAAATAAATTTAAAATAACTTAAATAAAACAAAAGCAAAAATACCATCTATGTTCCAATCCCGTAACTTTATTTTCCTTGAATTTTCAGTTTATGAAAATTCATTAAAAATCAATATAAAGATACCAAATTTCCCCTAAACACTTATACTAACACCATAGGCTAATAAAACATGAAAATAACCTCAAATACTCATCTTAAACACTAAAATAAAGCCCTAAAACAGAAATCTAAATAAAAAACTAAAATGTACTCTTTTAGATTTGATGTCCTCATCAATTCTCTTTAACTGGGAAGATTTCGTCATTGGGGAAATAAAATTGTAGTAATTCTTATCATCAGTTGCGTTCCGCATTAGTATTGCTCCTCAATCTAATGGTTATCCACTAACTAGTAATGCACACATGGAAAATTTTTCAATATGAGCTTTTAAGTGCCATGTTTCTCTGTGGCAGTCCAAAAGAGAATGCCGTCGAAGTGCTTTTTTCCGCCATTTTGCTGAGCCTCTACAAGACTGCAACGGTACCTGTTATATCTTTCTTTTTCTCGCCAATAGATTTAAACCCTCTTTTTTTTGCATTTACTTTTTTCAGAAACTCTTGGATCAATCAAGCTTAAGTTTTTTACTTACTTTCTCAGGGATGTGTGACAACTGTGCATATGGAAAGGATCTTAAGGAAGTGGATGTCACCCGTATGATTTCTTTGACTTCTTCGGTACAAAAGTTTTATGAACTGTGTTGTCGGATGATTTCTTATTTTGTTTCATGTCATTTGTTCATTGTTTGCTATCTTTGCACACACTTCACTCATATTTCAAGACAATATTGCTTATGTACTCTGTACTATTATATTTGCATGTAGTGCGTGTTTGAACATACTTGGACATGGATTTGTCTAACAAAACTCAGAATGGGAATTCTGTTTCTTAAGAAGTTATTATGTTGTCCACATGCTCATGTCTGTTGGGCCTATGCTAACATGCTTCTTAGGGAAATCCATTTAGTTTTTAATTTTTTTTCAGCTGTTATTTCTATAAAATCATATATGAAAAAATCATGTGTACATAATAAATATAATTTCTAAATTATTTTCTCTGATTCTGTAATGTGGAGTATGTTTTCATTTGAACCAAATGGCCTTGGATTGCCAAGTGTTACGTTTAGTAAGATAGTACCTTGCTTGAGTTATTTGTTTATTGGGAAAGTAAGGGGTATGAAGCAAATCCAGAGTCTGAATTCATAGTTTCTTGTGTTTTTGTGGGTCAAGGTCTTCCGGGATTTCAGGGGCATGTTCTTTGATGATTTTCCCTTTAGATGGGATGAAATATGCCCATCCTAGTTTTTTCCTTTTGTTTTTTCTTGTTGTAGGGAAGTCCGTTGACCTCTTTTTTCCTTGCTTTTCTTTTCTAATAAAATCTCTTGATCTATCAAAAAAAAAAACATAACTTCTCATTTGTTAGTAGGGATTGCTGTTGTATCCCATTGAGTTCCATAGGGATTGCCTTTATAGATTATAGCTTAGGATGATGCCCAAGGTTGTATATGTTAACATGTATGATTTTCTCATTGTTTAATATCTGGTAGGGATCTTCCCAAACCCCAAATCATATCATAGCTGAGAAAATGGCATGGCCATTTATTTCGTATACATGCAGGAAGACTCATCAATGGATCTCATATGCTAAAAACTGAGCAAATTGGACAATCTGATTATGCTTTCCAAAATTTCCCTAAATCCTTTCTAGATCACCTTTTTGTCTGTTTAGTTATTTATCCATTACATCTTTTATTCATCTTGGGTATGCATTATTCCACATTCTATGTTGTGTTAAGATGCATGACACATTCTTTTTTGTTTCATTTATTGGAGGATGATCAATGGCTAATGTATGGGCTTTTAATGTGTGATAAGACCGTCCTTTACAGGTCATGCAAAGGCTGTAGTCTCACTGCTGCGGGAGATGCAGGAGAATGATCAAAGGGTGACAATGTTGCAACTAGTGGACAAGGTCAAGGTCAAGCAAAAGGATCTAGGTAGGCTCAATGGATGGTAATATCTCCTCTCTCCAAATGGTAGTGGTACAGGTGATTTGGAACTTTTTTTTTTTTTTTTTTTTGGGGGGGGGGGGGGGGGGGGGGGGGGGGGGGGGTGTAAAATTTTTAAACTTATTTGATAGCTTAAAATGCGAAGGATAAGAATGAAATAGTGGAAAATAGAATACAAGGAGGAGGGAATGAAAGAATTTTGGTTAGCGCCACACGACTTTTACATCTAATTTTCTTATTATGTGACGTGGGGCAAAAACTCTTTGTCAAGTTGAACACTTGAACAAAGTGAAAAGTCGTTCTCAAGTGACTAATTTGCATCGAGAACATGTGGTTAATTTCACCACAACTTTAAAGAGGTTTTCAAAAAGGGTGGACAAAAAGAAAATATAATTATTGGTTGAATAGAACTGGACAGGAAGGAAGATGAAAGATGCAGGTTCTCTGCCTTCGGAGGAGAGGCTCTTGAAGGTGTAACATAAGATTTGAATTTCAAAAAAATGGCAGCGATGGAGGAGATTAGTTGGAAGGAGAAGTAAAGGATGAGATGACTGAAAGAAGGGGATAATAACCCTAAAATTTTACTAGTGGTCATAGGAGTAAGAACCTCATGTCCCAATTGAGAGTGTAGAGCGTAGAGCTGGAGAGGGAGGTTGGAATCAAGGAAGGGGTGGCGGCATGTTTTTATGAAATGTTGTATTTTGTGCAGCATGGTTGTTGGACCTTACTTGATTATCTCAAGTTTGATAGTATATCTGTGGAGCGACAAGCATTGCTTGGAAGACCCTTTTGATGATGATGAATCAAACAATCTGTGGTATGAGTGCAGTGATCAAGCATTGGGTCCGGATATTTTCTGTATCTCATTCTTCAATTTTTTTTTTTTTGGGAAATAATAAATAATGTCTTGATGGTGGTCATTATGGATTTCTTGGAGTAGAATACATTGATTACTGTTCAAATTAGTGCTTTTGCTGCCTTGATTCCTATACAATTAGGGCTTGAGGATTTTTGAACTTATGACCAGTCTGTTTGGTTGGCATTGTGTACAAAACAATTTCGAAATTCTAGCTTCAAGATTCAAAATTGTTAACAAAGATGTGATTGATTGGGTCAAAGCAAGGCACTTTTATCAAGGGTCATCGAATCTTTGATGGAGTTGTTGATAGCTAACATTTACGTATCAATTCAAGATTGCAATCTGGGGAACTAGGCTTAGGTGGATTTAGAAATACATGTTGTATTCATCCTTTTTCGATGCTGGTTAATGGGAGTCCAGTTGTTTTTTAGGAGTTCTAAAAGTATGTGTCAAGGCGATCCTTTATCATCATTCTTGTTTGATAGCTGTTGAGACTTTGGGTAGGTTATTATGGAGGTTTGTGGTAAATGGGAATATGCTTGGTTTTGTGCCTAGTACGGGTGGCCCAATGATCTCCCAAGTCCCAACTGTTTGTAGATGATTTGTTGGTCTTATATATTTTAATTTTTTTCCATGTGTGTCTGTTGAGGTTTTGTGTAGGTTATTATGGAGGTTTGTGGTAAATGGGAATATGCTTGGTCTTGTGCTTAGTACAGGTGGACCAATGATCTCCCAACTGTTCGTTGATGATACGTTGGTCTTCTTTTTGTGTGTGTCTTGAAATACAAGATTGTCTTGTCCAGGATAACGAGATGACCCGGGCTATTCATCTCGCTATCATTTGTGAATGAAATGAGACACAATTCGAGATTGAAAACCATGATTAGAAGGTTTTGCACAGATTTAGGGTTCTTCTGTAACTTAAGTGATCATGCATTAGAGGGGAATTTTGTAGGTATTTTATGTTTGAAATCCATGTTAGAGTGCACTGATGGTACAATGATTCTTTATCCTTAATTACATTTCTTATATTTAGCAGCTGCTCTTGAATATCTTGTATTTTTAGCACTTGAATGCTCTAGGGCTTACTAAAGCTGAGATTCGTGACTTCTGAAAGATAACAAATTCATCTTGGATGGTCTGACTTCCTAGGTTCTGACTTAAAGAGAGAGGAAATGGAGCAGCTTATCATTCAGCTTATCTTGGATCGTGTTTTGGTGAGAAACTTGACTCCACACATTTTTTTGTTTGTTTTTGACAACTTATATATGTCATCATTATCGACTAATAACTAATACATGTACTGTTTATATTAATAGTTAAGGGGAAATTTAGTCTGATATTCATAATAAAATACAAATATAGGAATTATCAATTGAATACTGATAGGAAAGGAACAGGTGTACAAAGCTATAAAAATCTCTGCTTGGAACATGGTGCACAGATACACTTATCCAATTAGAAATGAAACAAGTGGAAGTCCCTTGACCTCTTTTAGAATTGAGCTCCAAGAAAACAGCTTTGACTTAGTTCTGAAAACACTTGATTTTCATTTTGCACTTGTCTTCAGGTCACATTGTTTCCATTTTGCATAAATTCCAACGTAACATTACCAAGCTTGTGTGTGATTAAAAGCCCATACTTGAATGACATTGAACAAACTTTTCAACAAAAAAAAAATGACATTGAACAATTCCAAAGAAACAAAACGGCAAACAACGTTACTGATCTATTCTTCTCTTCTCATCAACTATTGGAAGTTCTGGAAATTCAATTTTAAATGAATGCTTATGGTGGACATTCTTAGTCATTCTCTTCCAAGAGATAGTGCCAGATAATATCCTCTTGAATTTTGAAGTCTCAGACCTTGTATTTGCCTCCTAATTTTGATTTTCTTCTATCAACGCCATATTATTAGTCTGCATTTTCGTGAAATATAATAGAAAGTGTTTATGTAATATTACGGATCACTTGGTTGAAGTGGACTATCGTCTGTTATGTTTAAATATCAGTTTTTCTACCCTCATTTTCCTCAATTTTTTGGTACAAGGCTTTTATGATGATGATGATGATGACAATAATTAGCCTTATGTTCTTTCTGTCATGCCTTTTGGTTGATTAGCTGTATCGCTCCAGTCATTTATAAGGAACTAATGCATTACCCCTTTGCATGAAACTCTTTTTGATGTTTGGATTCTGCTGCCATTACATGGAAACAATTTTTTCTGTCTAACGAAGGCGATGTGTGTCCTAGGATTAGGAGGGCCTTGGAGATTGGCATAAATTGTTGATCATGTCTTTGAGCTTGTTTGTATTCTGTTAGTTGATTCTAATCGTACGCTTAGAGCTACTAATGATTTGAGTCAATTCCTTGGCAAAATGTGCTGTCAATAGTGATATGTGGGTATGATGTATGTAGGAACTCTCTTCCTTAGGTGCAATTTTATGATTCCTCTAATGAAATATATGAAGAAGAATTGTTTTACTATTGAACATCAATTGTTTCATTCTATCATTTGATATTCTAAAATGTTTAGTCTCTATCCTATCAGTTTGATTGATTTATGATAGTCATGAATGTTTAGTCTCCCTTGTAATTATGATTTGATTTATCATAGTCTCCACTGTTTTGTTTTCCATGTAGAAAGAAGAATTTCAGCACACAGCTTATGCCACAAATGCTTATGTAACAATAGGTCCACTGTCGAAGCAAGTACTGCAAGGCAAGGAGGCTTCTTTTTTCTGCATGATTTACCAATTTGGTTACTCATCAATGACAGATGGTTGAAACTATATATATATATATAGGGCCAGGTTTGCCAGCCAACATGTTTTGAAAATATGGGTTAGAAGTTTTGGAATGGGCTGATTTTTGGTGAGTATCATCTCTATGGTGAGGAGATCATTCTCACCGATCTCCTCACCAAAAATCAGCCCATTATGAAACTTCTAACCCCAGTTTACAAGTTAAAGAATCGTGGACCGTCCATTTTTTTCAAACCACTTTTGATGGGGTTAGAAGTTTCAAAATGGGCTATTTTTGGTGTGGAGGATTTCCCCGCCATAGAAATGATCCTCACCAAAAATCAGCCCATTTCGAAACTTCTAACCCATATTTTCAATGCACGTTGGCTGGTGAACCTGACCCATATATATAATAATAATAATAAAACACAATGGTGGAGCCCACTTAGCTACAATTTTGTGGGTATAAAGATTGAGACCTAGGAGTGGGGTTCGCACAACCCCTCTTTATTGCCTTTCCTCTCCCCAATCCCCTCCCTTCGATTTTATTGTCTTCCCCCCCTGCCCCCTCTTTCAATAATACTCCTCCAACTTTACTATCTTTCCTCTTTTACCCCTTAACCCTAAACTCTAGTGTGTGTGTGTGTGTGTGTATTGATAGGCAAGCATATTTAGCAAATATATATATGGGGAGCGTTCGGTTGACAATCTTAGGATGACATAATGGAGAGCGTTCGGTTGACAATCTTAGGATGACAAAATGGAGCCAAAACTTTTGGCCTATGTGGGTAAGAAATTTTGAATTAGCTGATTTTGTGTGAGGATGATCTCTATGGTGAGGAGATCATCCTCACCAAAAATCAGCCCAATCTGGAACTTCTAACCTGTCAAAATTATTTTAGGATTGTGAACTGTTGATTTTTTAGCAAAAATTTGTAAACCACTTTTGATGGACTTAGAAGTTTCAGATTGGGCTGATTTTTGGTGAGGATGATCTCGTCACTGTATAGATCATCCTCACAAAAAATCAGCCTAATCCGAAACTTTTAAGCCATGTAGTACAAATTTTGTCAGCCAACGTTGTCATCCTAAGATTGTCAGCCGAACACTCCCCTATATATATATATATATATATTTTGTTAGGCAAGTAGGCTAGTGGTCAGTAACTAGTGGGTGAAGGCAAGTTTTCAACCGAAGTCATGATATCAACAACTTAATAAGCTGGCATCTTCCTCAATACCATATTAGATGCCTGCCATTTACAGCCCTCCCTAGCCCATGGTTTAATTATGTCTTCTCTAACCTTCATTCCATAAAGTTGTCCTACAGAGGAAGCTATACTTGTGAATTATGACATTTCAAGGAAAGTTTCCTTGCCCAATCATAATTGAAGAATTTATATTTTGGATGTTTGAAATATTATTCTCCAATGGTTTCTCACTTCCTCCCATGCTGAAGTACCATAAAGTAACAACTAAGAGTTTATCATCGCCATCTATATTTGTATGTGATATCCAAGATTGCTGTTGCAAACTATATTTCAAATGTATGAGCTCATATTCAGATGTGGAACCCTAAAATATATTCTGGGAAAGTCTGCTTTTTATGCCAGGCACAGGTTTTCTGCACCAATCTCGGGGTTCTATTCAACTGAGGAATTTTTTTGCCTTGGGATTTGTGTGGAACATACACGCGTCTTTTGGATTTCAAGAAACAAAGTAATGTGTATTTTTGCAGCAATTGATGTATGATTAACTTATGTCATGACACATACAGGGAAGAAGACTGTTAAGCTTGAGATGTGCAGTGGACAGAAGAGTAATAGCAGCAATAGAAAAGCTGCCAAACACAGTGTATCATTATCAGGTTTGGAGATTAAGTTGGATGAGCTGCGGAAGGAACTTTCTTCCGTTCATGGGGGAATATTCCCTCATGCTGTCTTGTCCACTCAGCAGATTACCATGTTGAACTCCCAAAAACCAACTTCCATTGAACAGGTGATGACCCAACACCAATTTTTTACAAGAGATTTATGGTTTGTATGATTTCAGGGAAAACGTTTCAAGGGAAAATGAATTCCAGTGTTTGGTATAAACCTAAGAAATGTCAAAAAGAGTTGGTTTTAGTTTTAGGATTGGGGGTAATCATGAGAGAATTACTCATTTTCCTGGAGGACTGGGTGTGAAATATTTTCCCGCTCAAAAGGGAAAATCGCTTCGGGCAGGAAAATAATTTACCTGGGAAAATGGCCAATAGTTTGTTTTGTACTATGTAATAAATGATACATTAGATATCAGTGTTTGAACAATTAGGATAATACATTGTTGATTTCCAGTCTACTGGATGGGACGAGGTACTCCATTAATGAACAATCCAGATATATGGTGCTTGTGAACTTGTGATAGATGTCTTGAATTTGGTTGGTGTTTTATCACCAGAAAAGTCCCTATTGGGATATGATATCAAAGCAAACATTATTCTAAGACTCCTAATCATCATATAACTTAATATTATACACATGAAATACCAGCCCATGTGTTGGTATACCTTGGAAGGGTATTTTAGACATTGTAGCCATAAAAAAAAAGTTTTTTTGAAAGTGCCAAATTGGATAAGTTGGTAAGATGTATGGAGTGTTGTTCCCATGTCTTAAGGTTCAGAACCCCTTGAACCCTAGTTCACTAACCACTAACCCTTTCCTTGTAAATAAAAGGTGGTTTTTTTTTTAGAGAGATATGGGGCATGAGCTGTGCAATTTTGTTAAATGGCATGTTAAGTAAAATTTGGTGGAGCCCTAGAAGCTCTTTGTTGCCTTTTATGTTTGGATCTAGGGTTTCTTCTTTCACAATTATATTTTTTTCTTTTATAACTTATGTTATTTCTTGTAGTGGAAAATGATTTTTTTGAGAACTTATGTTATTTGTTGCAGTTGGAGAAGATAATTGGAAAGTTGAAGACAGAGAAGTATGGGAGTAGAATTCTAGAACAAATCCTGAGTTACATTGAGTCTCCACAACCAGATAATGATTTATCAAATGAAGGGGAAGGCCGTGGAAACAGACCAAAGAAGAGATTGAGGACCAAAAAGACTCTTGTTCTTGTCGAGAGTAGCGACGAAGAAGAATAGAGTTTAGTTCACGAGCAGTATTGCTTATCTCAGGAGGACATCCTACTCAGGACCAAGCCATTGGATTGTCTTGGAGAAACATCCATCAAACCCGAAGGACCAAGGACCTTCGATGTAAGGGCATTTTGTTAAATGTTGAGATGTAAGGCCATTTTAATTAAAAATGTGTATGTCTGATGATATATTTATATCAGGAACGTTTGGATTATCCACCACATTCATTGTCTAACAATACTTCTTTTTATTTTGTTTTTTAGTGAAAAAGATAAGGATATGTTAGTCTTTTACATAATAAATACATTTATTATATTTTTAATAAATGTATTTATTATGTTGGTGTTGATTGTCAAAATATTTACTATAAAAAGATATTTAAATCGAAAAACTAAAATACTATTAGTATTTATTATGTAAAAGATCAATATATATGTGTCTTTCTCATTAAAAGACAAAATAGATAGGAGTATTATTAGAAAGTGAATGTGATGGACACTCCAAACGTCCCCACGAAGTCTTGGACGTTAGTATTTCTTTCTCTCTATATATAGAGGGTTGGGTTCCGTATACACACATATCTACTCATATATCCACAACGCATTTTGTCCTAGTGGTTAAAAGTTTCGAATTGAGCTGATTTTTGATGAGGATCCTCGTCAAAAATCAGCTCAATCCAAAAATTTTAACCTCGTCAAAAGTGTTTTCATCCTCATCAAAAATCAGCTCAATCCGAAACTTTTAACCTCGTCAAAAGTGATTTACAAAAAATGATGGTTAGACGATTCTTCAACTCATAAATATGGGGTTAGAAATTTTAGAATTAGCTGATTTTTGGTGGGGATGATCTCCTCGTCATAAAGATCATTCTCACCAAAAATCAACTCAATCAAGAATTTTTAGTTCACATAGGATAAAAAACATTGTAGATATATAAGTAGATATGTGTGTACATGGATCCTAATCCATATATATATTCAAAATGCAAAAAATACTTTTATAATTTAAAATAAGATTTGAAATTAATTAATGTGGTTTCTTGTTCAAAATGCTATTTATTTAGAGGGTGTATTGATTTCACTAACATGATTGTCGCGTGAGGCATCAATTATGTGAAAGTGGTTGGAATTAGGTATTCTTGATTTGCACGGCATCTCTTGAGATTGCTTGCATGGATGACATCATGGAGTCGGGTCATGATCTTATAGTTTTTAAGAGATTAATAGTTAGGATAATCTTATAGTTTTTGTATAATTACTATACCAGATAAATTTTGTAAAAATTTACAAAAAAGGCCATTTGCTGTACATCTTGGACAATTTGATAAATTTACCTTTATGCCTTCGAAATTGGGTCTAAATTAGTTGATAGCAAATACAATCCTACATAAAATAATTATTTTTGTGAGAAAAAATTAGGCTATTGGATGTATGATTATTTTGCAAATGCTAAAAAATATGACTTACCTATTAATTTTTGGACTTTTAGCATAAAATTTTTATAGGTTTATGATGATGGAAAGAAAGGGCCACTTTTTTTAGTACTCAAAATATGGTTATTTGTTATCGTAACTCAGGTTTCTACATAGAAAATCACTTATAACTTCCATAATAAATTATTGAAAAATAATCTTTTAAATTGTAACTTCCTCCTTTCCAACATTTTATACCAGAGAGAGAGAGAGATTTATTCTCTCTCCTACGGGTGCAATTTGGTTCGGGTTGAAGTAAAATCAAAATCGAACCGATCAAGATTGATTCCATTATATAAGAACCAGAATCAGAATCGAACCGAATTGTTTTAGAATTGAACCAACCCAAATCGATCTTAATTCGGTTTGGTTCCATGGGTTGGTTGTAAATCGTAGCCGAGAGAGAGAGAGAGAGAGAAACCTGTTGTCGGTTGCAGCCGTTGAGAGAGAGGGAGCTGGTGGCAGGATCTGGCAGTAGGTCGTAGAGACGAGCCAGTGGCAGGATCTGGTAGCAGATCACAGAGACGAGCTGGTGGCAGGATCTAGCAACAAGTCGCAGAGACGAGCTGCTGGCAGCAAGTTACAGAGACGAGAGACGAGAGAGAGAGACGGTGGCACTCGCAGCTGGTGGCAACTGTTGGCAATGGGTCACAGAGACGAGACGAGTGAGAGAAAGAGAGAAACGAGTTAAGTTTTATAAAAAAAATTAAAAATCAAATATAAATTTAATATTTTATTTTAAATATTATTAATTCGGTTTTTGATTTTGTTCGATTTTTTATATTACTTAAACTGAGAATCGATCCGAATTCATTGGTTCTTTATTTTTTAAACCCGAAACCAAACCGATACCAATTTAAATTGAATCAAACCAATCCAAATCTCACGGTTTGGTTTAGTTTTCGGTTTGAACCAAATTAAGTTGCACCCCTACTCTTTACCAAAATCTATTAAAAAGTCATTGGAGTTCACAAAGAGCCTCAGATTTGAAGAATGATGGTGATCTTTATAGATCTAGACATTCTCATGTTCGATCCACTATCTATTGAAGATTTTCACCAACTATTGTCTATTTCCTTCATTTTTGATAAAAAATTATTCATATAATTTGGTTATATTTCTCACCCATAATTATTTAAATAGAAAATGATGGCAACAAAGTTTAATTTCATGGAATTTTTACTGTTCATAAAATTTTCCTAGTATCGAACCTTGACGCTGAAATGTATTATAGTGTTGAGCGTCAATGGTAGGTACCTATTGTTGTTGAGGTTCGACGATGTGGACATTTTTTACTTATAAAATCCTATGTTAGACAACTTGGTCGAGGTTTGACAATAGATACTATTGAGCCTCGATGCTGTAATACATTTCAATGTCTAAGTTCAACGCTGGATAAATTTTATGAACAAAATCGTAAAATTGTTGTGAAATTAAGTTTTTTCACTACCATTTTCCATTTATATAATTATGGACGAGTAACACAATAAGATTATAAGAATACCTAAACAATTTTTTTTTTTTTTTTTAAATGAAGGAAATAGAGAATAAATTGATAATCTAGGTAGAAATCTTCAATACATCGTAGATCAAACACGAGAATTCATAGATCTACAAGATCCATCATTGTTCCTCAAATATAGAACTTCTTTGATAAAATCCAATGGTTTTTTGATAGGTTTTAGTAGAGAGAATGAATCTCTTTCTATTTTAATGGTATAAAATGTTGGGAAGGAGAAAGTTACAATTTAGAAGATTGTTTTTCAAGAATTTATAAGAGAAATTATAAAAAAGATCATTTTTGTCCAAAACATAAGTTACAGTAAAAAAAAAAAAAAAAAACCTATTTTGAGAATTAAAAATAAAAGTTAAAAGTGATTATTTTTTCCCATTGTCATAAACCTATGGAATTTTTTACCAAATATTATTTACATACTTATTGGATCGGGTTATGGGTGTTAGATCTGATCCATTATGGGCTACTTTATTAATTTGTTTTTGTATTT
Organism: Akebia trifoliata; assembly: GCF_017979445.1. Lineage (NCBI taxonomy): Eukaryota > Viridiplantae > Streptophyta > Magnoliopsida > Ranunculales > Lardizabalaceae > Akebia > Akebia trifoliata. The sequence continues at coordinate 40,843,704 of NC_141385.1, read as the reverse complement.
ATTCTCTTTGGCATTGAACCTATGCCGGCTGTATATATCAAAATCTTCTTTTAGGATTTATTTCTCCTCAGCTTTATTCTTTATTGACCTTCCTTTAATGCATTTATGGAAGGTTTGAAATCTGCCAACATAATAGAGAATCTGGGATTTTGATATAATGCTTCAGAAGTTGAATAAGTCTACCCAACTCCGTATCAGTTTTTGCCAGATGGCACAATTTATGGTACTTTACTGTAAAATCACACACCCGATCAGCTTGATCGATAATTTTTAACCACTAGATTCAATTATTATTATTTTTTTTCTTTGAATCGTGATTTTCATAAACTTACCAAAGAATATGTAGATTGTGGAGTTGATAATGTTTTTCAACGCTAGAACTTGATAAATTTTAATATTAGATTCTAATATCTATTCCAATTTTGGATCAACCATGTCTCGATCCGATAGGGTTTTGATCTGATAAATTCGTTAAAAAAAATAAAAATTACATTATGTTTTTTTCGAGCTAACTTGCTTAAATGTGCACTGAAAATTGAAAAATTTTCAAATAATAAATGATCATTTCTAAAAGAATAATGTCGAAGTGACCTCAAGGTAGAACCTCATATCGCATTTCTTGACGTGAAAGTGTATGAGAACCATAGATGCTTTTCATCGAGATATGAATGAAAAAGCATTTATGGTTCTTATCCACTTTCACGTCAAGAAGTGCGATATGAGGTTCAATTTGAGGTCACTCCAACACAACTCTTTCTAAAATTAAAGTATTTTACATAGAGTTGTGATACACTTCTTAAGTTGGACGCTGGGTGCAACACTGAACTAACCTAGTAGTGCACAAATAACTATATATTTATTTTCTTGAGATATAAGTTAGGAAATCAACGGTTCTCTAAGCATTGCCAGACTACTCAGTGTTGAACCCAGTGTCCAACGCAAGTAGTTAAACATTTTCCTTTTATGTAAGTGGGAAATTTTTATTGTTTTTATATTTTCTGGTTTAATTATGGTTGAAAAAAAAAATTATACTTTATAAAATAATAATTTTTTTCTCACTTGTAAATTGTTTTAATTCCAAAAGGGATAATTTACCATTTTTGAAAATTTTAATTTTTTTTTAAAATTTCATAATTCCCATTTTTTTTCTTGGAAAACAAGGAGTTTATCAACTTGGCTATTTTGACACTTATTTTTATAAATTGCATTATATGTTTTATGGTATTTATTTATATAATTTGATCCAAATATTGTGATTCAAAATTCAATAGAATCTAATCCTATAAGGATTCATCCGAGCCAATTCTTAGTGGAAGATTGGTTTTGGGTCTGATCGAATCATTAACATATTGGTTCCGGATAGTTCGTTTGGATCCGAACCTGATCCATTAACAGCTCTAGATATTAGACGAATGTGAGAAAGTTAAAAAGAGTATGGTGAACTGTCACTTCCATGAAAAAAAAATAAAGAATAAAGGGAATAGGCGAACCGACAGACAAGTATTTACCAACTCACTCGTTTGTTTTTAAAACTCGGTCAATCACCGATCTGACTCGTTAGTTATATTTTGCCAATATGGGATTTTCTCAAATTTTGACTAAGTTTATTTAAATGATTTTTAATGTTTAAAATATTTATTATTTGATAAAAAAGAATAATTCGGGATTTCAGAACATATTAGTCCAATATATAATATATAACAAAGAAAGATCAGTTAATTTTAAATTTTTTTTTTATATATCAATTTATACCAATTGTCATCCAATCCTACGGTACTTTTCATACTAGATTGATAAAATCAAACCAACTACAAATCCATCGAATTTTGATTGGATTTCAATTTTGTTATGCCAACCAAATAATTTTTTAATTATTTATATTTATAATTTGAATTATTATATTCATTTATTTCTCGTTAGCGTAAAAGATTTTAATAGACTAATGATAATCTGACGCTCTTTTTTCAGACACCCCTCTATGCTTCTTGACATGCAGATTATAGAACCATAAATCTTTTTCTTGTGTATTTATAGAACTATAGATCCTCTGCTTTGAGAGACACAAGAATAAGATTTATGGTTCTGGTTCTGTGACTGTCATGTCAAGAAGGGTAAAAGAGTGTTTGAAAAAAGATATCGAAACCATCGAACTGACAACCATTCTAGAGTGACGAATCATGAACCCAAAAAAAAAAAAAAAAATCATGAACCCAAATTCGAAATCAATGAATCGACAAACCTCGTAAAATGAGAATGGTGTGAGTTGTAAGAAATGCGTAGATGGTTTAATAAACTAGCTCAGATCTTTCCCATAGAAGACATTTTCAACATGAGAAACCCTTTACTAAGATAGTGATGTAAGAGGCCTAACTAAGCCTCGTCCACAGACAAAAGACAGCGAGATTCGCAAGACAAAACCTTGAGATGTACGAAGATCTCGAGGTTATTTTGACGGTGGATGAGGCTTAATAGGAACTTTTTTTCCCTCACTATATAAGTAAGGCTAGTCGGATGCTTTCAACACTTTGTTTATAGCATTTATTGGGGACGCAATTAAACTTTCCTCGAACCGTACACGTGCCGTAGTGACGTGGCAACGAATTTTTTTTTCGAAATAGTCATAGGCGAAGCCGCCAAATCAATCACCAAGGGTTTCGCTTAAGCAGCTAAAACCGAGGGAAAAAAATAAGAGGCGAAACGAAAGCCACTCGGCTCGGCCATTTTTGTTTTTTTTGTTTTTTTTAATTTCTTATTTCGGCTAATCAGCTACACAGAAGGAAAAAGATAGTCGAAACCCTAGCCATAGAGGTTCGGAAATTGGTTGAATGAGGTTGGTTGAATCTTTTACTTGCTATGTTTAATTGAAATTTTGCTCTGATTTACTTTTTTTTTTGTTTGTTTGTTTGTTGGATTTTGCTGTTTGAATGTGGTTCGATGGAATTTGATTTTGTTTTCTTTTCTAGGGTTTTTTTTTATTTTTAATATTTGTAATCCATTTCGTTTCTATTGGATTTAGAAGAATGGATGGATGTATGTATGTTTAGGTTTTCTGATTTTCATTTTCCGGAGAAAGGTACGGATCCATCTTAGAATGATGGTTGGTTTTATGGAAGTTTCGATTTAATGGAAAGATCAATCGATATGAAGGTTTTGGGTGCAGAAATGTGTAATGGTGGAGCAAGTTAATCCATTTTTACTTACAAAGCACAAATTAAAGTGCTTAGCATTTGAACCTTTATGCACAACTCTTAGATGTGATTCCACCCTAAAGTTCTCACAAAATCTCAATGGGTGATTAGCGTCTATCTTAGCTACAAAAGTAAGACTTAAATAGTTGCTTATGAAAAAGGTAGAGAAGGCTTACTTTACAAGTTCCCTTCTCTGACGTGAACATTAGAAACATGTTTGATGCCTTTGGCATGTTGGTCTCGAGTGAATCTTTCCTTGTCAGAAACATGGCAGAAGTGCATACTAATGTTAACATCTGGGGCGCCACGGTGGGCTGGACCCTAACACTCAAAATTGGAACTTGGGAATGGCTCGAGTTGACCTGAAAAGCTTAGGGAGACTCATTGCTCCAACTCAACTCTTAACTGTTTGCAATTATTGCCGTTCTTTCTACAATTCTATCGGTTCTTAACGACTAATTGTTCAAATCATGGCATTGTCATGTGTTACTCATTAGCCCCTTAAGAAATTTCCCAAAAAGCTTTAATATGCCATATTATCACGACCGAAAAAGATATTGAGAAGTAATGGTATGAATTGATGTTTCATTTAGCTCATAACTCTAATTGCGACACTTTCCGTTTAAACCCCTACTTAATGCATATCTACGCAAAGGTAGATTCTTTCATGTTCCCTTAAAAGATTTTTTAAAACTTTCTATGTAACTTTCGCACGCATAAATTAATATATGATAAGTTACAAAAATAAAATTAGAAATGTATATAGTGTAGGAGAGGTGATAAATTGAGGGAAAGTTGATTGAGATCCTTTGGTCATGTGCGACGAAAGTCGATTATAGTCCCAATTAGAAGGAATGTGCAAATTGAAGGTTCTAAAAGAGTGAAGGGAAATGTGGACGGAGGTAGTTAGTGGATACAAATAAAGTTATAATATCATTTCGATGCTATGTTTTAGTCAAGAGGAAAATCGTGACCGTCTCTACCACAACATTTCTAGACAATCCGAGACCTTGAATGTTTCATTCTGTTCTGGGCTGAAACATTTTGAGATAGTTCAGAACCTAAAAGCATAAATATGAATACACTTGAATGAGAAGGATACATGGCTTTGGGCAATATTTTATAAAGGGACATGATTTTTCATTTGATCCCAAAATTTTGGGATATCTTCATTAGTCTATTAAATTCCTTTTGAGTTCTAGCTTGTTGCTTGCATTGATTGGTGTTCTAAAATATGAGGAGGGAGGGAGGGAGGTTGCTGGCATTAAAATTCACTTTTTTGCCAAAAATACTTTTTAAACAAATTAGGAAAATAAATTTCCTTGGATTGCTTTATGTGTGTGTGTGTGTCTGTTTTGTGAGAAGAAATTTTATAAAAAACCGTAAAGAAGTATCTGAAGTTAGTTGTGGACAGACTTTATTATCATGTCCTTGTTTCAAACTCCTTGGGTTGTACTAGTTTCTGTTTTCCTTGATAAAACTTTGTACTTATTAAAAGAAAAGTTAAAGAGAATAATTAAAAATGATGTTGAATGTACGGTTGTCCATAAGAAGGGAGGAAAATGAGTTTTACAAGTACTTATTCAAACATGTGGTAATAATTTGATTGTTTGTGTATATTTGGATTTTTTGTTTTGTTTTGTTTTGGCAAGGAATCCGTCAGGTTGGGGAATTGAAACCAGGTGAGAAATGGCAGCATAATGTAGGTCTCCTAAAATGGAAAATCTAGGGCAGAAAAAATGGGTTTTAAAGTTTCTCTGGAAAATAGGTAGACAAGAAAAGAAAATTTGATTTTCTTGTTCTGCAAGACCAATTACCATGTACGGGCAAGGTTTAAGCTTCATCATGCCTAGAGGCTTAAGACATGACTTGGTGAGGCTTAAGTGTCATACATTCCTGACAAGGTTTAATCCACGAAGCATGACCTTTGTGTGGCTATTAATGATTGACGTGAAGGATAAATTCGAGATTGGAAGTATTCATGCAGAGTCGAACCAAGTATGCGCAATTGTACATTGCCTCCTAATTCTATTGCTGGATATTACCTCAATATGCAATTCTTTGGAACATTCTTTTTCTTTTTCTCTTCCCCCCCTTTCAAACACAGATTGTAATACCACTTTATGGTGTGTGTTTTTTCTATACTAATGTTTGGCAAACATGTTTGTCATAGTAATAATATCAATCATAATTAAAATAACTAGCATTGTTTTTTCCATGAGTTGCTTATCATGCAGTTGCTTTTTGAATAGCAGCTACACAAGTAGTTATGCTAACATCTTCTGAAATTTGTCGGTGTCATTATCTATTGAAAATGCAAAAAGCTGTTAGTTTCACAATATACTGAATGCTTTCATCAATTTTTTTTTTCCTTTTCCTGTCTCTCTTTTTTCCTTTTTGATAGGTATACTTTTTTTATGTGTAAGCTGGACTTGAACCGAAGGTCACAGTTGTTTTGCAACGTATCAAACCAACTGAGCTATGGGTTTAAGCCCAAGTATACTTTCTTTCCTATTGTTCAAATTGCTTTGCTTCAAACTCTTAATACTTTTGTCTTACTTTTGGGCTGCTTCACCTCGTTAGTTTGTTAGGGTCGTAAGATTTGAGTATTTTATATTTAGACGGGGGAAACTTGTATTAGTAAAGCTTGGGCCCTCTTTTCTCTTTGACAGTTAGGATAAATATTGCCTTTGCTTTCCTCTTCTTGGATCTTTGTATGGTGGGAGTTTTCCTTTTCTTTTGCTTTTTTTAAATTTCTGATACAATTTGTCTTCACTCTTTTTTTTTTCAGCAAAATTTGTCTGTACTTTACCAAATAAAATCTCCATGTATGGATACTTGCATCATAATTTTTTTTCCCCTTTTGCTTTAGTAGGTGTACTTTTTTCTATTTTATATTTGGTTTCCTTCGAAGTTTTTAAGATTTCATAAAAGTTCTGCAACTATATGGCTTACACATTCGACTTGCATGACATTCACAAACATTATGCATTTAATAACTGTTGCATGTCTACAAATGGTCCACATCAATTTAGAATACTAAATAGACTTATAAAGTCATAAACCATCCATAAATGATAAATCAAAATAAACATAGAATGAAATCATCTTGAAGGGAGTACTCATTTATCAAATTAAAAAACCATCAATACTATATTACCAAATGTTATTTATTGAACATAAATAACTTTGTTTTTTATAGGCAAACATAAATAGCTTATGAGCAACTTTATCGTAGCCTCATTACCTAAAAACCCTGTACGAATTTTTAATCCTCCCACTTGTTGGAGCTTGGATTTTCTTACGTGATTCAACTGCGCAAGGGCTTATTTTTTAAGGAACATCGTGGAAGGTGAAGTCCAACACTCTGATCCTTTGTTAAGGTTTTCTATGTTGAAGGTGCTGATTAAATTGTGTTTGTCATTTATATTTGTGATGCCTGCTAATTTATATAACATATTAAATTGATCAAAATCTTAAAATTTACTTAATGATGCTCTATTTCTGCTGCACTTTGACCTCATTCTACTATTAAGAGAGCAATGAAGATTTTCTGCATTCTTTATGTAGGCCATACTTGGATGCTTCAAAGCATTTCCAACTTACATCCTGCATGCTCTTAAAATGAGACCAAAAGCAAATGGGAATCCTAGAGCTCAAAAATCAAAGAATTTTCAAGGTGAGGGGCCAAATTGGATCCTTATTGCAGGTGGTGCTTTGTTGAGTACATTATCTATCCGGCTTGGATACAAGCTCAAACAGGCTTTAGATACAAAGCGACCGGACAATGCTAGTAATTCATCAAAAGGTCTAATAATTTACAACTCCTCAGTAATGTTTTAGTTGTATATTTGTTTCCTCTCATAACTTTTGATGTTGGCAATTCAGGAAGTGGAAGATCTACTGACAAACGGAGGTCAGGAGCTTGCACATTAAATTCAAATGTGTATTCTTTTACACAAGATGAAGATGGCTGTTACAATTGCCATTCAGGTCTGACTCAACTCTTTCTGTGTGCGAGTGTGCATATGTGTACCTACATTCACTCTTCTTTATGAGCAACTGCCATATTAGTAGGACATTGAGGTGAATATGTAATTAATCTCTTAAAGGCTTGTACTAGCCCATTCATTGAGAAACCCACAGCAATGAAATAGTACCCTTTAAAGATTTATAGTATATGAATTGTTGCGATAGAGTTAAATGCATCAGGCAATATTCACTTGAAGATTCTTTTTAACTTTGAAGTCTTTGACACTAAGAGTAAAGTCTAGCTAGCATATTTGGAAAAAGTCAAGTGCCAACTTAGCTAAGTTGGTAAGATGTGTGGAGTGTTGTTCCCACGTCCTAAGTTCAAAGCCCCTAGATTTGAATCCAATTTCACCTTACTAACATCGACCCTTTACCTATATGTATATGGGTCCCGTTCGGCAGACAATCTTAGGGGGCAATGTTGGGAAACAAAATTTTTCCTATATGGCTGAAAAGTTTCAGATTTGGCTGATTTTTTGTGAGGATGATCTCTATGGTGAGGAGATCATCCTCTCAAAAAATCAACCCAATCTAAAACTTCTAACCCCATCAAAAGTGGTTTAGAATTGTGGACCGTCATTTTTTCACCGTTAATTTGTAAATCACTTTAGGATATCTGACACTTTAGGACAAATTTTATCTCTCAATATATATATATATATATATTTGGAAATGTGGTATTTTAACGTAGTCAAAAAATGTATCATAGTAGTCAATGTAAATATATAAAATTGTGTCGACCTGCGCAGGAACTCAAAATTCAGCTTTTATCAATCTTATTCTTCATTGTGGAATTTCTCTATTTCTTCTTGGTTTGGAAACATAGAAGGAATTCTGCCATACACCTTACAATCCATTGTCCTCAAAGCCTTATCTCATGCATTTGGGTTGGTAGATGAATCATGTTCTTCCTCCTCCTGCTCTGTCCAGAGCCACATCTTCTGCTATTGAAAGAGTGTTCATACATATGCTTTCACCAGGCCTTCATTGAATGTGCCGAAACCATCTCAGTCGACTTTCTCATAGTTTATCGCCTATTGGGGCTACTTACATTTTACCAAATTTGTTCATTTCTAATTGTCTTTCCTAGTTTTTCCACTCATCCATCTCCATTTATTTTTACGATGCTTCTTGGCCACCCAACATTCAGCTCCATAAAGCTCTTGATTCTTTTTATCATCTTCTGGCCGTCACCAAATGAACATTTACATTTTTGAATGCTTTTTTGAATATGAATACTTGATAGATAGTGTTTGCTTAATAGGACACTTGTACTTGATACGACAATGGCTATTAGCTGTGGTACTTTTTAGGATATATACATGTTTTTAGTTTTGTTATTTTAATGCAATTTATATTATTTTTTTTTACCGATAGGTTTGTGTTATCTGTTTAAAATTTATGTAAATTTTTTTCTTCATGAATATAACTAAACGAGTGAACCAAGAAACACATTATCTTTTCCTACACCTACGAACCAGGTTTGCTCCGAATCTATGGATGGATAAAGTGGAGGTGTGCTTCTAGAGTGCTAGATGAAAGACACTACCAATCAGATTAAACAGAAAATTTTATACGATGGCAATGAGACCAGCGAAGCTTTATGGGCCTGAATATTGGTAGTCAAGAAGCATCATTAGTGGATATCGTAATTTATAATAAACATGAATTCAAGTTTTTACCGCAAACTCAAAAGTGCAGACTGTAGGTGGTGACAGTTTTACTTGTGCTAATAGTTTTCACGGCCAATTAGCAATTAAGCTAAGGATATTCTGTGGTGGTCATTATTCTCATATGCTCATAGGTGATGCACTTTTCCAAAGAATAGGCACCAGACAGGCACTTAGCAATACAATTTAGGACATTGTTTGTTTGCCATTATCCTGAATAGGTCTTCCCCTCTGGCTTGGCACTCTCTTATCCAATTATCCCCTCTTGGGTCCCCTGCAAAAAAAGGCTCCCTATTTTTAACGTATCTAGCAGAATCGGTTTCATTGTACGGAACTCCTTGCCTTAAATTTTTGCGATATTGCGATATTTTTTTGAATTTTGTTATTTTCCTGTTTCTACAAGTTGTCTAGATCCGACCAAGCAAGAATCTTTTGGTTGCATCACACACCAATATTGAGATACTTTTTAAACACAGCGTACCACTTGCAACTATCTTGTACAAGGTATACATACCTCACTTCCAGATCTTAGAAGTTCTGGATGCTTCTGGACAGGTTCTTACTATTCTTGCACCTGTTTATGCACGGTTCTTTTGGCTAGTAATGTTGGCAACCATTGTTTTTTTACTTTGCTAAGAAGAGAAGACCTTGATGGACGTGCTAGTACTATTTTTTCTCTCCAGTCTTGGGCTCAAAATCATTAAGTCTTCTCTTTATTTTTTGGTTATTATTTTTGTTGTTGAAGTACACCTTCATGGATCTATGGGAACTTGGCTGTTCCAACATTTTCCCCTTAATTTTTAACTAACATCAATTCTGGACCAACGGTAGTACCCCCCTTTAGTAGTGTCATTAGGTGATCTGTCAGATTTCTCCTCATGGTTTTGGTGCTGAAACTTGGTCTGTACACCCATTATATTGTTAATTGCCCCTACTGTGAACTCTGTTCATAATCAATTTTTAAATTTTTTTTTTTTGTTTTGATAGACCTGTTCATGTCTGCATCAAAATATGCCTTAATGGACACACATGCTTTACACTGAGTTGGTTTAAGATGTCTATGTTCATCTAGTGCCTTCAGTCTTTTACCATTAAATAAGAGTACACATTTTGGAAGAAATGAAGTCAAGGAAATGATGAATCCATTTCTGTAACTCCACCGAGTAACCAGCTAATATTGACATTAGAGGTGCTTTATGTATCAATCAAGCTGCTGTACAGTTGTACCGTTTCCTTAACCTGCTTTAGACCTTTTTTTCTTATTTCATACAATTTGGATCTTGAATCAGGGATTTCAGAAGGCACGGTGGAGGTTAAGCGTCAACCCAGTGTCCCGGTGCTGAAAGAAACTGATCCTATACTTCCTTTGGTGGCAATTCCTGCCTCAGATTCCAACAGAGAAAATGGTGTGATGTGGGCATCTTCCCCTGATCGTCTCGAGCTGCCTCGGAAGCCATTTCACCACTCAAACAGCTCAGATTCTCCATGTGTGTCTGAATCTGGCTCTGACATCTTCAGCAAGCGAGAAGTGATACAGAAACTAAGACAACAGTTGAAGAGAAGGGATGAGATGATTCTAGAGATGCAAGATCAGATCATAGAGTTGCAGAGTTCGCTCAATGCTCAGCTGTCACATTCCACACTTTTGCAATCGCAGATCGACACTGCCAACAGGGAACTGTTTGATTCTGAGAGAGAGATCCAAAGACTAAGGAAGGCCATAGCAGATCATTGCGTCGGTGAAGTGGGTCACCATGAGAAGCCTCCAACGGCCAGGAACTGGTCAGACTGGTCGGCTGAGGGAAGAAATGGTCATGTGAATGGGTTTGTCGATGGGGAGAGTGATGTGGAGTTTGTCGACAAGGGAAGAGGTAAGGGAGAAAAGATTGAGATGTTGAAGAGAGAAGTTGGAGAGCTGAAGGAAGTTATAGAAGGGAAGGAGTACTTGCTGCAGAGCTACAAGGAGCAGAAGATGGAGCTATGCACAAAGATCACGGAGTTGCAGCAGAGATTGGTTTCTCAGGTTCCAAATATTTTGTAGACAATAGTAGTTGTGTATTCTTGTTTGTGTTTCTTTGAGGGTCCACTCTCTGGGTTAGAAGCTTTCTTTCCTTTTCTGTCCTCCAATTCAATTGAATATTTCATGCTGTCTTTTGTGGGTGCGTGTGGCTCTGGATGTGGGCATGGGTGTGTTATGTGAGAGAAGAAAGAGAGCGAGAGAGGAACAGCTCATAATTTTTACATGAAAAGTTGTTAGGTCCCCTAAGCGAAGTTGACTACATGTCTGCATTTTCCAATTTTCGCACACCATAATCCTAGAGATGTGCAGATCTAGAATACACAAACGTATAAAGTATGCCGGGTGAGGCAGAGGAAGGTTAAGAAACGTGTGAAGCTCTCAACTGCTTCATTTGAAATTAGAACAGAATAATGCTTAAGTGACCTCAAGATTGGACATCGCACATCCTGACATGAAAGTGTATGGGAACACAGATATTTCCTCAAGATACATAATGAAAAACCATCTATAATTCCTATCCACTTTCACGTCAAGATGTGCTACTATAATAATATAGAATCGTGTTGAAGTGACGTGAAAATTGATATCATTTTCAAAAAAAAAAAAAAATACTCACTATCTTATGTATATATTAGAAGTCAAATAGAAATTAAGGGTCTGTTCTTTACAGAAGTCAATTCTAGATTCAAAAAGTTAACTTCTGGAAGAAGCAGAAGTTTAGAGTCTGAAAAATCACATATAGTATAAGTATGTTTATTACAGAAGCATTTAAGTCAGAAATTGATATTCGTTTGACAATTTTTTATTGTTGGATTTTGATAAAATGATTAGAATACCCTTAATGTTGATAATACATCCAGAATGTACAAAAAATAATCAAAATACCTTAATAAATATATAATTATACTATATAATAAATTTTTAAGGGGCATGGAAAAACATATGTAAAAATAATGTAACATTAATAAATTTTCAAAATATGGGTTAGAAGTTTCGGATTGAGCTGATTTTTTGTGAGGATAATCTCTATGATGGGAAGATCATCCGAAAAAAAAAAAAAATCAATCCAATCTGAAACTTCTAACCCCATTAAAAGTGATTTAGAATGTGGATCGTCGATTTTTTGTCAATAATTTGTAAATCACTTTTGATGGATTTAGAAGTTTTAGATTGAGTTGATTTTTCGTGAAGATGATCTTCTCATCATAGTGACCATCCTCACAAAAAAGCAGTTTAATCTAAAACCTCTAACCCATATTTTGAAAAACCATTGTTTTTACATATGTCCCATGATCCGCCCCAATATATTTATAATAAATTTATATTAAAAAATTATAAAAATAATTATTTTCAATTTAAATAAATTTATAAATTTTATAATTTTATTGAAATTTCAATAACATCTTCTCTTAAAAATGAACATGTAATAAAGAAAATACCTGCATAATACACAATTCAACATCCACATAAAGATGAAGGGTGTTTTGGTAATAAAGTAGTGATGATGAATTTTTTTTAAACTTGGAAGTAAAGATGAAGGGTATTTTAATTAAAAAAAATTATTTTTTAAGATTAAATTTAGTTGAAAATTAGATTAAAGATGAAGGGTATTTTAGTAATTCCTTTTTATTTTTTAAGATTAAGTTTGGTTGAAAATTTGATTAAAGATAAAGGGTATTTTAGTTGAAAATTTAATTAAATATGAACAGTATTTTGATAATTTCCTTTTGTTTTTTAAGGTTAAGTTTGGTTGAAATTTTGATTAAAGATAAGGGATATTTTGATAAAAATGACGGGTATTTTAGTAATCTCATTTCATTTTTAAGGTTAAATTTGATTGAAAATTTAATTAAAGATTAAAAGTATTTTGGTAACTATATTTAAGTTATTTTATGTTTTTTATTTCCCGTAAAAATCATTTGAAAAAATTCCTCTTAGACGATTTTTTTTAAGAGTTACTTTTGGACTTCAATTGAAATCCGTGGAAGTCAAAAAAGTCTAAACGAATGTCATTTATTTGACTTTTTTGACTTAAAAGCAAAAAAAAAACTGACTCCTGAAACTCTAATGAACAAGGCCTAAGTGAACACTTATTTCAAATTGATTTGAATGATAGATTCCAATATCTCTTGTGAGGATGATTCAAGTTATCACTAAAATCCTCTCGAAAAGAAAAAAAAAAAATGCTTGATGTTTAACACATGCAAGTCAATCTAGTCGTTCAATGAGCATTACTTGTTAAGTCGGGGCAATCATCGAGGGATAGAGATCAAAAGGGTGTGACACGTGCACACATGGCCTTAGCTTCACCATTAGACTAGAATTCCATGTCAAAATTTATTAATATATATATAATTAAAAAAATCCAGAAATTATTGGTTGTAATATTCTAGCTCAAAAATAATTGAAATAGCATTGTCTCTGGTTTTCTTTCATTCAGGCTTTCTGCAAGTGATGATGGAAAATTTGATAAGATTCTTTTTGTAGCCTTCAATCATCAACGGCATCACCAGTGCTCCCTTTATGGTTTTCCATCCTGAGTAACCCATGACGACGATTAGAAGAAAATAATGAAAATTAACAAACAAAAGAAAATTAAGAAGCTCTAGATGTGATGGATGCAATGCTTACCACTTCGCAGTAATGAAGTGATGCCTTTCCATGTTAAAGCAGAGCGTATCACCGCAGGCCAAAATGGAGCCACATAGTCTGACCAATCCGCTGACTTGATATCCTGCCTCAATGGATCCAGTTGGTTATACATATTGCATGTATAATTGTGTATCTAAGTATTTAAGTTTCCTAATGGACACTAGATTGTATCAATGTCGTTGAACATAGGCAAGATGCGAAACACTTTAATGACTTAAGTGTGAGGTGCAATCATCAAGCATGGCCACGCAATGTTTACTAGAATGCCTTTGGAAATTAACAATACAAGTTAAAAATGAATGAATGGTAAGATAAATTTAGGGGAAAAATTATGAAAATAAATAAATGGAGTAAGATGTTTTTGTTGATGAGGGTTGGGAAAGGTTGGAGAGGGAGGGAAAAGAAATTGAAAAAAGGCTATACCCACTGAAAATTGCCACCCCCACCAGCATAGGCATGTAAAGTGCACGCCTTCGACACAAGGCATTAATGTAGAAGATGTAGACTATTCAATGTTTTTCAAAACTGTTACATACTTCTACATTTTCTAATAATAGTTGATAGGGTGTCTTGGAAAGCCCTGTCCCGAGGCAACCTCACGCCTCGATATGGTGTATAAGTGGCACAATGCAGAAGATTTGGTAAACATCATTTGGTTTATCATGTCTTCGAGATCTTCTAGGCCCAACTAATTACAAACTTCAAATATTAACCACCCAATCCATTGATTTCGTTTGGAAGATAAGAGTGGAATGTGAATGAACAAGAACTGAAAAGGGTATAGATTGGCCGGTTATAACTAACTAATTAAATGAACTTTTGACCTAAGAATCTTCTAGGTGGGACAAATTGCATATTGGTTCTCAACTTAACAATGACATGTTGCATACATACAATCACACATATGGCACACCTACACTTAGATGTAGATGACTGTACCTGCAATGAGAGGGACTCAAGTAACTTGACATAATCTGCAGTAGAGCACCAGGCCGGAAGATAATATGCGTCACATATCTTTCTTAAAAGCTCTGTCTCTTGTGGCTTCAAGGAATTCTCAGAGGGCGAGAGATCTCTGTGGCACCAAGTTACTATTATTATAGTGGCCCCAGGTGATGCAACACGTGCCAACTCGCTCACAAACTGTCAGTTTAAACAGAGAGATCGAGTAACATTAGACAATCAATTCAAAATGGAGATAGAGAAAGGTTCAAGAGATCATTATATTTGAATATGACCAACAAAGGGTTGGGGAGATGGCCAAGGCCATGCCTCAGGAAGCAGAGGTCCTGAGTTCGAATCACTTCACCCCTTGTTGGCCACCACCCTAGTGCTTTAAGAGGCCAGGTACACAAGGCACGTGCTGGAAGTGGTGACGGGTGTGTCCATGGGATTAGTTGGACTAAGTCTGGATACCTATGTATCAAAAAAATATATATTTGAATACGGAGAATTTTAGTTGATTTGTCGATATCCACATGCTTATGAATTAGAAACATGGGGTAGGGAACCTCTTAGTTACACTAAGGCACTCTTGCACGTTGATTGCGAACAGGTGTGCTCTTGCTCTTAATAAAATCCAATAGAGAAGTACTAGAATCAGTTGAATGTATGGGGTGGATAATTCATGAACAATCATCACGTGGTTCTCTAGCATTAGAAGATTACTTTAATATGGTTTGTGGAACCTGATGGTACTGGTCAATAAAGAGGTACTGTAAATCAAGTCAAGAGTCCCACCGGTCAAGCTATTTTTTCCAAGGGTATTTTCGCAATTTCATTGGTCTTATGTAAAACCCTAGTTAGGTTTTCTTGGGGGTATAGATATCTATTTTCAGTGGAAGGGTATAATATGTAACTGTGAATTTTCTCTTCATAGTGGAATTGGTGTGATCTGTGGATGCACCTCAGTCTTCTGGGAACCACGTAAAAATTTCCGTGTTTGGTGTGTGATTGCATCTTGCTTCATTTTATTTCTTTATTGTTCTTAGATCAATTTCTCTATACATTTATCGTGCATAACAGCATTTGCATCACAAATATTGTAATAGGCATTCCGAGTCTCTGACTTGTATCTTAAATTTTTAAAAGCAATTAAAAAAAAACTCTAAGATAATCTATGAAGAGAGAGGATACCTTAGTTTTGTCTGGCATGTGTTCTCCACTTTCCATGGACCAAACAAGGTCAAACTGTCCATCAGAAAATGGTTGCTGAAGTGCATCTGCAACTTGAAAGGATACCTGTTAACCATGCAGAATTGTTAAATCCTCCAACCACTGTCAACATTTTTATTTTTACCGGACATCTAAGTTACTCATTTGGTAGCGATGGTCTTATCAAAAAAGAAAAACCCATCACTCAATGGGTCTGATTTGGTGTTGCAAATGATATCAGAGACAAATCACCCTGAAAAACTCAGCCGGGTCAAGTTTTGGAGGAGATTTTTCATAGGTTGAAATCATTGAATGATGGGTACCTAGGATTTTTTAACATAATGAGTTGTGTCACTAAGGATGAAATATGAGACCTTGCATTTCCAAGTTCATGTTTAAAGAAAAAAGATAGTAGTGGTATGGTTTATAAAGCACAAAGGCTCACTTACTTTATCTGCCAATCCTTCCGCAATGGCAAGTTCTTGTGCCCTTCGCGCTTGAATGGGGCTCAAGGTGATTCCTTGGCATTTGGCCCCATACTTTCTTGCTAGGTATCTTGAGCTGCCTCCAATCCCACACCCAACATCAACTATTGTCTTGGGCCTCTTCATTGAGTCCTCTAGAAACCAACCCACCAAAAAAATTGAGAAACCTGAGCAGCTTATTTTTCTTTCTTTCTTTTAGCTTAAATCAAATAAAAGTAGAAGAAAAACAATCTCCTATAAAGGATCAAGACCTTCAAGATAAATTTCCAGGGTCATCAAAATCCTAAGTAAAGCCAAATTCTTCACTCATATTGTGTTCATTACAACAAGTTCAAATAAGAGAAAATTACTTAAAGGACCCTTGCGTAGGGATTTCTTTCTAATTAGTCCTCAAGTTCTAGGGCTTCTCTTAATAGTCCATTTAGTATAACTTTCTTTTCTACCAGCCCCTGGACCTCATCGCCACATTTCCCAGGATTGAATGCCCTAACCGTTCAACCTCACAGTTTTTGTAAAAAAAAAATGGACTTTCGGTATCCCAATTATGTTTCGGAGACTCCATTCCGTCGGAAAGGATTTAAGAAGGAAGAAGAAACATTTCCAAGTTTTTTGAAGACGTTATGTAAAATAAGATTTTTCAATTTTTTTTTTTTTCATTTTTGGATGAAAATCGATCAAGGATGGTTCTTCTGAAATCATCTAGGCAAGTCTTTATCTCAAGTTTTTAGTTGATTTTTCCATGTATTTTAGTCGGAAAAACTCGAAAAACAAAGATAGGTGGATTTTACCAGTGTCGAGTTCACCACTTTTTTATTGTCAAGTTCAGCATTTTTTAAAAATTGTCGAATTCAACAATAAAAATTGGTGAGCTCAACAACAAATAAAAGTGGTAAGTTTGACAATAAAAATATTGAACTCGACAATAGATAAAAAGTGGTGAGCTCGACAATAAAAAAGTTGACTAAATGGACTATCAAGCTACCGCCCAAAATTCAAGGACTATTTAGAAAGAAATCCCTCCGTCAGGGTCCTTTAAGTAATTTCCCCTTCAAATAAACTCTTGCATCCATTCCTAAGGAATTACTTATTAAATGTTATTTTAGGAAAGCAAATAACACCTAAATCTATTATATTACTAAATAAAATAAAAATCCATGGCATCAATTACTAGTATAATACTCAAATAAGGAAAATAAATTGAGGTCCATATCAAAATCAAAAACCCTATTCACACTTAAAATATCAAAAGATTTTAAATGGGTAGTGAAACAAAATCTCAGATCCACAAATATGAAATATGCACACTTATAAAATACTACTACTGCCTTTCTTTCAATACTACATTTATAAAACTTCTTCTAAGTTTGAATCGTCGACTAAGTAAAAGTTCCAGTTTAATGTTTCAGAACTATAACTAGCACCTTATTTGGTACACAGTGATGTTTGGGGGCCGTGTCCTATGACAATCTTGATCTAGATATCATTGGTGAATTATTTTTGTAGATGACTTGCAGATTTACTTGGATTTACCCCATGAGATGTAAGTTTGAAAAGCATGCAATGTTTGTTTATTTTCAGGCTGGCTATGTGAAAACCTATTTTGATGCAAAATAAAAGATCCTTATTAGTGATAATGGATTTGAATTTATGGGTAGTCTCTATAAGCAATACCTTCTTCATAAAGGTATTATTTAATGTTTCTCTTCCATAGATAACTTTGAACAGAATGAGATTACCAAAAGTAAACATAGGCACATAAATGAGACATCTAAAACTTCAACTTCTAAGTGGGATATGGGCTACGACAAACTTTTTTCCTATTACAAAACCCACCTTTGAGTTGTCGGAGTTCTGACAAGTCCAAGGGAACCTTACTCTATCAAGTTTATTACTCAACCAACCTTGGGGTAGGATTTACAAGATTAAATACCTATAATACCCTCATTCTTTAAATCAAATACCAATTAGATCTTCTCTCCTCTCAACATCAATTCTCTCTCTCTCTCTCCCAAAATTATCATTGGGCTGCACCACAACCTTTTAGATCTCACGATAAAACTCATATTTAAAAAAATAAATTATATATAGAGCATTTTGAGTAAGTCTAGCCTTACTAACTTAGTAAGATTTCAAATCTTACTAAGGGTTGTTGAACTAACCTTGTGGCATCCAAAAACACGATTAATAATAATAATAATAACAACTTAAAAACAATCATTTTTCACCATTAAATTTTAATTTGGGAGTTAGGTGGGAGTCAATAGCTGTCCATTTTCAAAATCTTGGATCAATCCCAAAAAATTATTCTTTTGATTTTGATTTTTTGATTTTGATTTTTCCATGAAATCTAGAGGACTTTGGTGTTGGATTGCAAATTTGGTAATCCCTTTGAGCTCAACAACTTATAGTAAGATTTGAGTTTGGAAGGAAATTGTTTCTCAAACATTTTTAGGTTTGATCAATGGTTTTCGGAGAGAATAGATGCTGAGAGTAGAGAGGATATAACAAGTATTGAGGTTTGTAAACATGTCCCCCAAGGGCATACATGCAAATGCATTAAATACAACTCCAGACTTTATTTTCCTACCAAAAATATCCTCAAATGCTTATTTCCAAGGTATATTTAATGCATCTTAATATTTGCCGTTTAGACATATGAGCATTTAATATCTTAAAATGATGTGGATCCCATTATGATTGAGAATTTTTGTAATAGAATTATAAGGTATGTTCAGTGTAGATCAACACCTAAAGCATGGTGTAGATGAGATGTAAATATATATATATATATATACAGGGAGCGGTTCGACAGCCCTAAAGTTTGCCAAGTTTTGTGCCAAACATTTTTTGCAAATCACTTTTGATGGGGTTAGAAGTTTTGGAATAGGTTGATTTTGAAACTTCTAACCCTAGTTTACAGAAGAATCGTGGACCGTCCAATTTTTGTAAATCATTTTTTATGGGGTCAGAAGTTTTGTAATAGGCTGATTTTTAGTGAGGATGATCTCCTCATCATAGAGATCATCCTCACAAAAAATCAGCTCATTCCAAAGTTTCTAACCCATATTTTGAAAAATGTTTGGCACCAAACTTAGCAAACTTTAGGGCTGCTGAACCGTCCCCATATATATATATATAATATATATATATATATATATATATATGAACAGTTTTGAAAATAGACGGCCCACAATATTTTAACAAACTCGATTTTATGACCACACCAACTTTTGCTAACTCCACCTCAAGATGTGTGGTGATTTACATAAGAATTGGAGTGTCGTTAACAAAAATAGTGGCAAATAATCTCCTTTTTTTTTTTTTTTATCTTATGTGACGTGGATCTCCCTCAACCGTTGACATCGATCCACTCCCAAATACGGAGAGATTTACCTCACCAAGAGATTCCAAATTTTCAATAATGAAAAGAATCGTGATAATCTGACTACCCCACGTGGCAAACTCAATCGACTATCTTGACGTGACAAGTTTGGGATAGTAGATCTGCGTTCCTTGGGATACACAATTCCAAGGAAGTGCAGCCGTGTATCCTGAAGAGTGCAAATTTACGATAACTGACCCTGTCACGTCAGGTAAGTAGTCAGATTATCACGACTTTAATGATAATAAAGAAAAATAAGGCAATACTGTTCATTTTGGGTCCACGGTTCCAATAATTGAGATCATCTGGCTGTTCACGTGCACCCACTGACAAGTGGGTCCTACCAAGATCATATCGACAAGTATTTTTTTTTTAGGGTTCAACGACGCTGGACACCAAGAGACCAACGAACAGCTGAGATGAGAAGAAAAATACAGGTTTCTATAGTTTATTCATACGGATCAGTTTACAAAGAGAATATCTCCCCATCTCATCATTGGTTGGAAACACAATGTCTAACGACGTACCACTGTTTAAGTTTCTATTGACACCCATGATAATTTCTTGGGACAATTACCCCGAAAGACCTTACTTTTTTTAAGAATATGGATCAAAAAATTCTTTCTAAAAAAATATGGACTCTTTAATACTCAATTTATCAAATATTAACTTAAAAAAAAAATTTAAAATAAAAATACCACAATTACCCTTTGAATGATTTTTGAAATTTAAAAGAATATGTTTATTTGAGAATATTTGAATTATTCCTATATTTTATAATTAATGACATGTCCCTTAACTATGATCATCTCTTATAAATAAGGATGATTATCATCAAAATAATTTGACTTATGAATATTAAATTTATTAAAATATATAAATAATTAAAATATAATTTAAAAATTCAACTTGAATGTTCATCGAATTGATTCAACTCAAAAATTAGCAAGTCAACACAACTGTGTCTTATAAAATTATATTGAATTTAATTTTTAATAAATACAATATTAATTTTTTATTTTTTTACAGAAATATTAATAACTAAATAAATTGATTGAGTTTTTGAACGGACTCCCTGCATTTTTAGATGAAACCCTTTGTACAATTGTCAAAGGGAAAACACTTTTTAAAATTGTGAAAATGTTAAAAGGGTATTTCAGGTGTTTTTTTTTTAATTCTTTAAAAATATATATATATATATATATATTATTTAATAGAGATTATTCGTTACATATACTCGATAAAGAGTCCTTCAAACTCAATTCTCCCTAATTTCTTTGAGTACTAGTGGAGTGACCTAACACGACACGAGCGACTTTGATGTGATGCCGCCCACATCATGGACATGCGCGCCACCACGCGCCACGTCAAGATGTAGCCGCTGAGGTCACTTTAACACGACTTTTTTTTTTTTTTAATTCATAGAATTTTGTCCTCTACGACCCTAAGCATCCGATCGTGTTTTAGTAAGGCTACGCGGACTCATTAAATTAACCCAACAAAGCAACCCCAAAAGATAAGGTAGAGAGAGAGAGTGTGTGTGTGTATGTGTGAGAGAGAGATAAGAGAACCTGGAACACCAGCAAATCTGAGAGTTTCTTCGATCATACGAATCTGAGCAAATCGATGGTCAGAAATCGAAGCTTGCACGTGCGGATCGTAGAATCCATGGTGCATGTGGTCTCCCCAAATATCCTCCCATACAGCCGAAGACTCGTCGTATAACTCAGCTATTCCCTTTTTCAGTTCCTCTGTGTTCCTTAATCCTCCTGTCTCAGACGCCATCGCACGTGCCGTCCTCCCAAAACCAACTCCTGTCGTCCTGGTAAGACCGACTCTCTTCGGTCTAGTGTTCTCGCGGTAACAGATCCTCCTTTCGCACTTCAAAGGCTCGCGTATGAGTCGCAAATGCGAGTTGCACGTGTGGAATAGAGTGTTCATGCTCCGTACTTCCTCGAAACCCTCCGCTCACGGCCCACCCACCGTTCTCAAGTCTCGTCAGTCCCGAGAGACTCGAGAGTATATATATTAATGACTAGAGGAAATTTGAGATGTTGGTCTCGAATACCTGTCCATTGTGTTGGTCGTTCTTTATATTGCCACGTGTTTTCACTTACAAAAAATTGTGATTGATTATTTAGGCGAAGGTGGGTGATGAAAGATTTCTGAAAAAGTAGTTAGAAATCGTCAATCATGTAGGTATTAGTATGAAGTTCAAAATAAAAAAATAAAAAATTTAACTATATTGTCAATGGCCACGTGGCAGTATTTCGTCCATTTGTGATGCTAATAGATTAGGTAGTGGCATAAAGAGTGTGTTACTTGGCGAAATCAGGACGTATTATGCTTACGCTTCATTGGACGAAATGACAATTAAATCCCCACTTCTTGCTTAAATTACGAATCATATCGCTTGTGATTTAAGATTAAATTGGGACTAATAGTTCGAGTCCTTTGTACTACTATTGTAGGGTTAGCCCCATCCCATGTCAAGCTTATCTTGTTGTTCTTGTATGTCAAGGTACCACGTACATGCCAAATATTCCCATTGAAACTAGAGTTTGAGATGTCAACATCAACTAATTTTTTCTTTTGTTTCCATTATATTTATTGGTGAGTTTGATTAAGATTTGTGAGAGTTGCATAAATTTCTTTGTGTAGTGTTGTATTAGCCATTCACTAATGGTTGACTGACATTGGATTTAAGATACCACATACATGCCAAATATTCCCATCGAAACTAGAGTTTGAGATGTCAACTTCAGCTAATTTTTTCTTTTGTTTCCATTATATTTGTTGATGAGTTTGATAATTGCATAAATTTCTCTCTATTGTAGTATTAGTTGTTCACTAATGCTCGAGTGACATTGGATTTATTGTGATTTTTACATTTCTAACATGGAGGGTGCCCACATAATCGTAGATGCTTTTTACTTGTGCCTTGAGGAAGCACATCTACGATTATAGGCGCACCCCACATCAAAAATGTAAAAAAATTGCAATAAACCCTAATGTCACCCAACACGACTCTTAACCATTCCATAAATTTTCTTTTATTTCCATTATATTTGCTAGTGAGTTTGATTATGACTTGTGAAAAGTTGCATTAATTTTTTTTTTTCTAGTGTTGTATTAACCATTTTGTAATTTTATCTAGTCAGAAACTTAGTTAGATCCTAATCCCAACCGATTTAGGTAGGATTGGGGTTTGCTTGGGTCAGGTCAATTTGTGAGAATATCAATTTTTGCTTTGTACGAACAAATTTTTGGGGTTGGGTGCAACTTTCTCTTGTACAAGTTTGTTTTCGGGACTTCAAACTTTCACTTAATATGAATTTACTTTTGGTGCAAAAGACAACTTTCACATGGAACAAACTAACTTTTGAAGCTATATGCAACATTCGCTTAATATGAACTGATTTTTGGATTGACTATAACTTTTGCTTTGTCTGAATTGAGTTTCTAGGGGACACCCAATTTTTGCCTTGGACGAACTAACCTTTGAGTTAAATGCAACTTTCATTTGATCTAGATAAAATTTCGTGGCTAGATTGAACCTTCGTTTATGCGAACTTATTTCACAACTAAACAAACTTTTGCTTGCTACAAACTATCTTTCGAGGCAAAATGCTACTTCCGTTTTTGATGAATTTGACTTTCGGAGCTAGATGCACTGTTCACTTGGTAAGATCTAACGTTTAGGGTTGGACGCTACTTTCTCTTTTACAAATATACTAGAGTTAGACTTTCATTTTGTAGAAACTAAGTAGGCGTTTGGATAGGACTTCTTGGCTACTTCTGACTCTTGCGGGGAGTTAGAAGTCGTTTGGATGCGTTTTGATGAACAACTCCTTCGAAGAGTTACTCTGCGCAAGAGCAAGAAATTACTCTTTGTGAAGAAGTCGAGAAAACCTATTTCTCAAAACTCATCTTGCGGGGAGTCAAAATCTAACGGTTCGTTTTACCAAAATACCCTTAGCTTTATTAATTTTCTATGAAAATATTCCTAATTCATTTGCCCTTAAATCAAATGAAAGAAACATTTATTAATATTTTAAAAAAAAATTAAATTTTGAGTATAATGGATTTAAACACATTATATTAATATTTAATATTTAAAATATTATATTATATTATATTATTATTTATTATATTATATTATATTAATATTTATAGTTAAACACATTATATTAATATTTAATATTTAAAATATATATTATATTATATTAATATTTATAGTTAAAATGTCAAAAACAATATAGTTTGAAGGCATATTATGACATTAAAAGACAGTCTGTCAATTTTTTTTTTTAATTTTGAGTATAATGGATTTAAACACATTATATTAATATTTAATATTTAAAATATTATATTATATTATATTAATATTTATAGTTAAAATGTCAAAAACAATATAGTTTGAAGGCATATTATGACATTAAAAGACAGTCTGTCAATTTTTTTTTTTAATTTTGAGTATAATGGATTTAAACACATTATATTAATATTTAATATTTAAAATATTATATTATATTAGTATTTATTATATTATATTATATTAATATTTATAGTTAAACACATTATATTAATATTTAATATTTAAAATATTATATTATATTATATTATATTTATTATATTATATTATATTAATATTTATAGTTAAAATGTCAAAAACAATATAGTTTGAAGGCATATTATGACATTAAAAGACAGTCTGTCAATTTTTTATTTTTTTTATTTTGAGTATAATGGATTTAAACACATTATATTAATATTTAATATTTAAAATATTATATTATATTATATTAATATTTATAGTTAAAATGTCAAAAACAGTATAGTTTGAAGGCATATTATGACACTAAAAGATAGTCTGTCAAATTTTTTTTTAATATTATGTCATACTATGTCAAAAACAGTCTGTCAATTTTTTTTTAATTTTGAGTATAATGGATTTAAACATATTATATTAATATTTAATATTTAAAATATTATATTATATTATATTAATATTTATTATATTATATTATATTAATATTTATAGTTAAAATGTCAAAAACAATATAGTTTGAAAGCATATTATGACACTAAAAGATAAAAAACAGTAACTGGTATAATATAAGGGTATTCTGGTCTTTTTTCTAGAAGTCATGAGAAGTCAGTATGGTTCCCAAACAGACTTCCAGCACAAAAGTACTTCTGCCAGTACTTCACAGAATTGATTGCCAAACGCCCTTTCTACACAGAATTACTTTTCCAGTTCCTCCATAGAGTACTTCAGCTCCTGTTCTTTGGAAGAGTAGTTCTGCTCCTGGTATCCAAACAGGCCCTAACTTTCAAAACAAGGAACAACTTTTACTTGGGACAAACTTAGTTTTGGAGTTATATACAATTTTCACTTGGTATGAACATATTTTGGGACTAAAAGCAACTTTCATTTCTCCAAACTTATTTTTGGGGCTAGACGAACTATTGCTTCGAACAAGCTAAATTTTGGGGTGAAACACTACTTTCTATTGGGACAAAATGACTTTTGGAGCTAGATGTACCTTTTACCTGGTACAAACAAACTTTCGTTGCTATAAGCTACTTTGGCTTTTATGAAATTATTTTTGGGACTAGATGAACTTTCGCTTCATATGAGATATATTTGGGGATGAGATAACTTTTGTTTAGAACAAACTCACTTTCAAAGCTAGATGCAACCTTCTTTTGGTATAAACAAACTTTCAGAGTTGGAAGCAAAATTTGCTCGTATGAACTTATTTTGGTGATAGACGAACTATCGCTTGGTACGAATTGACTTTCGGGTGAAACACAACTTTCACTTAGGACAAACTGACTTGCAGAGGTAAATGCCACTTTCATTATTATGATCAAACTTTCGAGTTGGACACAATGTTCCCTTGTACAAACTTATTTTTGGAGCTAGACAAACTTTATCTTCAAACGAAATGACTTTCGTGACAAGGTGCAATTTCACTTGGTACAAACAGATTTTCAGGACTAGACGAACTTTCAATTGATACGAACTGAATTTTAAGGTGAAGAATTCTACTTTTGCTTGGGAACTGATTTTTGGGGTGAAAAATACTACTTTCTCTTGGGACGAATTTACTTTCGGTGGTCTATGCATCTTTTTCTTGGTTAGAAGAAACTTTCAGAACTATACACTACTTTCACTTACACAAAATTATTTTTGCAACTAGGCGAACTTTCGCTTCGTATGATTCGACTTTCAAGGTGAAATACAACTTTCGCTTATGAAACACTAACTTTCGGAGTTAGATTAAATTTTTGCTTACTAACAAATTTTTGGAACTGAACACAACCTTTGTTTATATGAACTTATTTCGAAGCTAGGTAGACTTTTGTTTGATATAATTGACTTTAGGATGAAATGCAACTTTCACTTGGGATTAATTATCTTTTGAAGTTAAGTGCAACTTTCACTTGGTATGAACAGACTTTGAGACTGAATACAACTTTTTCTTATATGAACTCATTTTGTGGGCTAGACGAACTTTCACTTAGTACGAACTAATTTTCGGGGTAAAACGAAACTTTCTCCCGAGATGAACTGATTTTTTGGAGCTAGATGTAACTTTCTTTTAATACGAATAGATTTTCAAGTTGACTGGAACTTTCACTTGTAGCAACTTATTTATGGGAAATTGAATTTCAAGACGAGATACAATTTTCACTTGGGACGAACTGACTTCTGAAGGTAAATGCAACTTTTACTTGGCACAAATAGACTTACGTGGTTGGTTCTAACTTTCATTTGTATAGACTTATTTTGGGTGTTAGACGAACTTTCGCTTGCTACGAATTGCCTTTCGAGGCAAAACGCTACTTTCTATTTTGACAAGTTGAATTTCAGATCTAAATACAACTTTCACTAGGTAAAAAATAGTGTGGACATTACTTTCTATTGTACAAACTTATTTTCAGGATAGACGAACATTCACTTCGTACGAATTAACTTTCGGAACAAAACACAACTTTCACTTAGGATGAAAGTCAAATTCAGAGCTAGATGCAACCAATGCTCTTAGGACAAGGCCAAGGCCAAGGCCCACTCAATGTCAAGGTACATAGCCATTAACAACATTAAGAGGAGAGACGGAAATTTGTTTTAAAATAAACATCTTCTTTGTACAAGGTATTGGCCAAAGAGTCTTGGATAATTAAGAATCAATGCCGATTTTGAACTCAATTCCAATGGTTTGAACAAGTAAATCTCACATTCCTTTATACATTCGATCAACTACTCCAATTTAGAAAATTTTCTTGGTTTGTAATGATCTTGGAGGATCACGTTGATATTCATGAAAGTTTCACGCCTTCCATTACCCGATCTGACATGTCTAACAAGCTGAGGGATCCGTTAACCCATAAATGTATGAAAAATATTAGAGATTATACGGAACATGTATTTGGATTTCTTACCAAAACCCATCATCTTCAACTTCTCTAAAATCCTTATCTTGTTCTTACTATTTGAATTCTAAAATAAAATTGAAGGTGAAAGTAAAAAAATGTTACCATGTTCTATGATTAATTGAAGAATTATAGATTTATTAGTCTAACACTTAATTCGAAGAATTTTACAAAAATTGGAAGAATTTTGTGACACGTATGGGTGGATTGGGGTTACTAAAAATTCAATGGCCCCATTTTCATTAAAACATTCTCTTATTATTAATTTGGGAGCAAATCTTCTGTAGTCCTCTCTACAAGTCTTCTAGTAGTTAGAGAGGTCACGTTGAAAATTAAAAAGAAAAAATTCTTTTTCAACATTTCAAATAAGATATTTTGTTGTTTTTGCCAAGTGGCGCAGTCTCAACCGTCTAAGAAGTCCAGGAACAAAGTACTACAGTGAATCTGCTAGCTAATTAATTTAGGTAAGATTGCTACGTGGCATATTTATAGAGGACATTATTTCCCTTAATTCTCGGGGGGTTCACGGATAAAACATTGTAGCGCCATCTGCTTCAAAATTTCGGTAGAACTCTTTCCTTGGATTACACGTGGTCTTTCCAAGGAGGTATCCGAAATACTAATCAAGAAGTAGGGATGTGAAAATAAATATAGAACGCCACGTGTCATATTATAAGGATTGTTTCTTCAGGATTTTGAAGAAGTCTCGCAGCTTCAAAGTTGGACTTGTGTTTCACTTTCGACTTTCGATTCAACTTCGGTGCCTTGCTGATTCTTCTTCTTCAAACAGATTCTCTCTCTCTTCACGATGGGACAAGTCTTGGGGAACATTCAAGCCAATTTCCAAGGTATTCTATCCAATCTAAGCTTGTTTTAGAATATTTATAATTTGATCATGATTGGATTCGTTTAAACTTCTTGAAATTAATGTTTCTAAATCTACAAATTTATGGATTTGTAGTCCTTTTTGATTCTCTGATCTATTGTTTTTTTTATTTGATGTATTGTGTGATCATGTCCTGTGTGATTTGTTGGGCTTCCGTGAACTTATGTTTCTCTACGAATTTATTAGGGGGTTTCGATCGAATTTAGGTCGAAACGCCTAAAATCACATAGTGAGGGTCTTGATTTAACATTCTATGGGTCTCACTCTCACACAGGAGATCATATAAGAACCATCAGATCTGTATATTTTTACATCGTTAATATAGTCCAGAAGAACTTCTATAAACATGATGAGAGTTGAATTGAAGCTTCAAAACTGGAAATTTATTTAAATATTTTATTTGGTAATTTTTTTTTTATGTAGTTAGTAATGTTGGATAATCATACTGATAGTAACTCATTGTATGGTTGGATCGTCCACTATGCTATTCGTGCAGGCCCCACAAATGGGATTATGAAAAAGGGAGTACATATAAACTCTCTCTCAATACACTCATCTCTGCATACATAGATTTCTTTTTTTTGGGATTGGCAAACAAGGGTTAGTCACCAGTAGAGGTAAAGAGTGGGGATCAACAGGTTTTGAACCCAAAATGTGGGAATTAGTCACCAGGTCGGGGTAATAAGTCGGTAACGGAAAATTTTGATAAAAGCAGGAAACATTGGAAAAAATTGTGAAAAATCAAGTTGGTTAGGAATGTGTAATTGTTCCTACTAGGTGGTGTTCTCATATTATATAATTAAATACCATGTTAAATTACAATAATAAATCACCAAATCCTATATTAAATTATAACAAGTAACCAGTGGTCAACAACACAATCAAGGTTTATATTGTTCAAAATATAAATAGATTACAATCATGAGTGCAAATTAAGACTCATTAACTCATCAAAATCAATGTCATCTTCATTTGTATCCTCATTATTTAACACTTCATCGGTAAAATTAGTACCATGATCTTTATCAAGGTCATCTTTTTTTTTTTTTTAAATTTAATCACTAAGTTTGTGATTCAAAAGTGATGTTCGTGATTTAATCGTGAAGTTCATAAAGGGTCAATACTTATTGAAAAAGTCCTGATTAAATCGGTGAAAAAAAATGTCACAAATTAATCGCGAATTTTTCAATAAGTCGCAAATTTTGGTGACTTATTTGTATACATAGGCTAAACCAACCTGACGAAGATCGGTAGAACAACCTAACAATCCCCCCCTCCCCCTCCCCAAACCTACTTCTAGCGTTGGGCTTACATGAATAATATGTTTGACTATTTAATCATAAAATGAAGACAAATCACTAAAAGGTCATCCCATTCAAACATTCTTAATCTCATGAAAATATATTTAAAAGTTCAAAAATCCCAACTATCCAATTAAATTGTTACTTCAGGTCAAATTTTCATCGAGTTACTAACATGATTTTTTTGTGATGACGTCAACATGGCGGGGATCATTCTCTGTACAATTGGATTATCCAAAATAATCTCGATGTGGCCCCATCAATAGGAGTAAGTATTAGGTGTAGATACAACCTATATATGTAATTATGTATAGCTGAACGACTATGAACCATCCATTTTCACCATTAAGTTGAACCACAATTGTATGGTTAAAATATCCAAAGGAGTTGATTTTGGTGAGGATGATGCCTTGTTTCGTTGCTATGTGGGCCCTATGACTTCATGTGACTCAGATGTCAACTTCCCAAACGTCTATGAATACAAATCATTTACTTTGACACTTGTTTGTTTGGCACATGGTAAAGGGACTCACATAGAGATGAGTTAGAGGCTGATTTTAGATAAGCAAGTTCATCCTCACTAAAAGCCATTCCATCAGTGGAATTTATTGTAGTAGGTTGCTAACCTAATTCATTAGGGGTATTTATTGTAGTTTCCTATGGGAGAAACATTGTAATTTCTTTTTTGGTCTTTGAGCATAGTAGAATTGGTGCAGCTCTCTGATTTTTCCCAGATTTAGATTTTTCAACGTAAATCCTATGTTGTGGTTGATTATTCTTGTTTATTTCTTTCTTGTTCGTTTTCTTCAATTATTTTGTACTGTCAGTTACTTTTGAAAATCGTGTCGGAACAATATTTAAAACATTGAAGGAGCACAAAATGATGGGACAACATTTATTATAACTTCAATGAGGATAATGGTTAGTTACAGCTGTAATATTAAAGGTGTTATTTCGATGGGTAATGTAACAAGGTGCGATCTAGACCATTATGGTGCTATTGACTGTTGTAACAACCATTCT
The DNA here is from genome assembly GCF_017979445.1 of Akebia trifoliata. Taxonomy (NCBI): domain Eukaryota; kingdom Viridiplantae; phylum Streptophyta; class Magnoliopsida; order Ranunculales; family Lardizabalaceae; genus Akebia; species Akebia trifoliata. Next base: position 40,813,468 of record NC_141385.1, on the reverse strand, counting down.
TGAAACTTTATTCACATCGCATTAACTTTTTTTAGAAATTTAAAGTCTTCAATATGTCTATGAGAGCTTTTAATTGTTTATGTTTGAAGGTAAGCAAGGGAGGGATAGGCAACTTAGAAAGATAACAGATAAGGTTTTTGATCGTTTCAAAGATGACGAGTCTGGAAAGGTCACTTTGGGACTTGAAGACCTGTACATTGCTGTCTTACTTGTGTACAAGTAAGATTTTGTTTTTTCTCCTTCACTCCATGAAATTGATGCTCATTTTATTTGCTTATGGGTTATTCTATTGAGATTAAGTGATGTCTTTCATATTTTCTGCAGTGATATTAACAAGCATTTGCCTGGCCCCCACATTGATCCACCCTCTAAAGTGCAGGTCAAAGCAATGGTAGAGGTATTTTTTTTAAGTAGTGAAGCCCCTAACACTTCCAAGAGCATTTTGTTGAGAGTGAATTAATTTGGTTGAAACATTCTACTTGTATGGTTGTTCTATTACTTTCACCAGGCATCGTTTGCTTTCTGTTCAAAGCTTTATGGCCTGAAACTTATATGTGAAGAGTTCTCTTTTGAAGTGCATCTTATTTGTTCATTCACTCATTTACAACACTTTATTGCATCTATTTGGGTTCATCAACATGGATCTTGATTCACACAAAATAGAGTCAAGTCACAAAGTCCAATTACGTTTCCCTGGGCTTGCCTATACATATATAGGGTCCCGTTTGATTTTTACTGTTAATTTGTAAACCACTTTTGATGTGGTAAGAAGTTTCAGACTGGGCTGATTTTTTGTGAGGATGATCTCCTCACCATAGAGACCATCCTCACAAATCTGAAACATTTAACTCATGTAGGACACATTTTGGTTCCCAACGTTGGCTGTTGAACATTTCCCATATATATATATATATGAGTTAGAGAGATACATTCATTCATGTCCGAAACTATCCTTTATTTGTACATTAGATCCTTTAAAATAGTATGTGAGCAGGCTCCAAAACATTGTGAGACAGTTTGATCCATGCTTAGTTTGGGCATTAGAGCATTGAGAGGACTTCTACCTAGTACGAGAGGACTGGGAATAAAACATCTTTGGTTTATCAATTATGATGCAAGACGATGAGGGGAGATAAGAAAATATGGGGGTTTAGTAAATTTGGTTTAGAATTTTGGGTAAGGATTAAGTATTTGAGATTGTGTTTACGATTTGGGTTAGGATAGGGTAAACCCAAAAGGAAAATGAAAACAATGATTGTACGTATGACACAATCCCAATGAAAATGGTTAAAGGTTTGTAAGGTAAGGTTTCAACGGAGAGAAGATGTTAAGAACAGAAGTAAAAACCTACTTTGATAGAGAAATCGATAAAGAAAACAAACGTTGTCTTGGATTCACTCCAAAATGGCCTCACACTACACCATTAATGGGAATATCAAAGCTCCAGCTTTCTTTTTATTCATCATTGAAAAAAATTACTGCGAGAAGCAAGTATTTATAATGTTCTCTAAACCTTAAATCTAATCTCAACCAACTAAAATAAGGAGATCTAATGATTGTAAATAAAAACAAAAGCAAAAATACCATCTATGTTCTAATCCCATAACTTTATTTCCCTTGAATTTTCAGCCTATGAAGACTCATTAAAAAATCAATATAAAGTTACCAAATTTCCCCCTAACGCCTATATTAACGTCATAGGTAATAGACATCAAAATAAGGCCCAAAAACATAAAATTAAAGTCCTAAAATAGAAAACTACATAAAAATTAAAACCTACTCTTCAATATTTGATGTCCCCATCAAATTACATGATGCCCATGATAACTACCAAAAGCATCTAAGTTTTAAGTGGGTAAATAGAAAAGTCATATTTGATGAAAGTCGTATGTACTGCTTGAAAGGAAATCTTTCATACCTTCTGAACATAAGTGATTTTAGAGCAAAATAAATGATTTTAGACCATGAAAAGAAAATAGATTCTTGAACTTCTTTCATGTACCGCAGAAGAAAAAAAAAGGGCAAAATCCAATCCAATTTACGTAATCGGTTATGTTGTAAGTCTTTATTCACTTGAGTGATTTGACTTGGTCCCATCACTTGCCAAAAGAAAATCGACTCAGACAAGTCAATACAAATCTTCTAAGTTTCTATGTGTTGTCTGAAATTTCTAGTATTGGACATCAAACTTGTAGCTCAGTAATCTTGCCAATGTCGAGGTTTGTTATGAATGGACTATTGATCTATTTCAAACAAGCGTTTGATTGGAAATTTTGTCAAATCCATTCACATGTGTCATATATCATATCTTTTGTTGTCTCAGCCATGTGACTTCACATACAACGCATAATTTAAAGGGAAAATTTGTAAGATTGCAACAAAATTGTTGACAAACAATAAACAGCATGTAATAGCTGAAATGAGGATGTTTAGAATGGGGGACTTGAGTTAAAAAATGAGGGCATATGAGAAACACTGAGTAGTCTTACTAGGTGAGAAAGTAAAGACAATTTAACTGAGAAGCTTCTGATGCAAGATGGAGAGATGCTAGACTTCGAAAAGAAAATTGGGAGATAATACATTATTGCACATAATAGGTTTCACCAAGCTATCAACAATATTCTGAGTGACACATAGGATACCAAAAGATAGGCTTTGAAAGTTGAAGGGTTAAAAGGGTGAAAGGTTTAGGCCTAAAGGGTTAAGTGGTAAAGGGTAAATGTAAAATTTTGCAATAGGGCATTGTAATTAGGAGACGTTTCAATGATTGGGAGATTCAGGAGGTGGCCTCCCTCATTAGCCTCTTATTATCTTATACACTCGATGTTGAGGTTGAAGATTGCATGATCTGGATAGGTAATTGAAATGGAATCTCTTTCTATTCTCTTCTTGTTGGTGATGGAGAACTTCCATTCCCTGCCTTGAAAATTTGGGTCTCTCCTGGAGTGGTTTTTTTTTTTTTTGGGTAGCGACTCTATAAGCTCCTTACTCTTGATAATCTTAGATCGAGAGGCATGTTTGCATGGACTTTTTGCTTCTTGTGCAAAGTTAGCGAGTAGTCAATGGACCACCTTCTTCTACATTGCCCTTTCGCTTGGTCAGTGTGGTACCATTTCTTGTCTCGCTTCCATCTTTCTTAGTGTCATCCCGATCAATTTTTCTTTTGTTTTCTAATTGAAGGACTGACAACTTCTCCAATAAAGAGAGGATTCTGTGGAAGATGGTTCCCTTGAAAAGGGATGGGAGAATTTTTTTAGACAAGGAGAATTCATTCAATGATGTAATTATCGCCATAGTGGGCATATTATTTCTATGGAGCAAACACTTTATTGATTTTAAGAGGCCTCTTCTTTGAGGACTTTCTCTTTAGGTGGAACCTAATTTGTAAGGGGAGAGGTTAGCTTGTACTCGTGCCCTGTTTCTGCCGAGGACACACCTTGTCCTCCATTCAATAATTTTGTTCTAGCCCATAAAAGTATATCATAACTTTTCATTTTTTTTTTCGTAGCTGTATGATATGAACCTTGATGGGGAACTTGATCGTGAAGAATTTGCCGGGTTTATTCAGAAGATGACGGCTGATACCTTAACACTGGTCAGCCAAAGTTTGATCATCGCTTTGGTTGCAGCACCGACAATGGCATTAATGACAAAGAGAGCAACTGAAGGCCTCCCAGGCATTGGGAAGGTGGTGCAAAAGATACCCAATTCAATCTACGCATCCATCGTGACTATTGCAGTTATGTTCTTCCAAAGACGGTGCAACGGTATTGAATAGATCTTTTGTTATTTTCTATTTCAGTCTATATGTTATACGATTTTTCCCTTTTTGCAAAGATAATAATAGTTTGTGATAATATTTGTTTCATGTTGATTGAGATATTACTGCAGACTATTTGTTTAAAAAAATAAACGTCACTTAAATTTCTTGATGGGAGATATACATAAGAGATTGATTTAGTTTTCAGAAATTTATTTGATGCCTTTGTGTCAAATTTGTGAATCATTATGAAAATCAAAACAAAAAAACCAACAGTAGTTTTTCTTCTAACTTAGCTGTAATTTGTCTAGTTTTACTTTTCAAAACCCGTCTCAAATATTGGGGTTGGCACTCTGGGTTTGTGTGATTTTAGGGAAATTGTTTTCAAGGGAAAGTGAAGTCCTTCGGACAGTGGTCATGGAAAAATGAATTCCACACTTTGATTGCTTTTGGGAAAATATCAGAAAAAAGAATTTTTAAGTTCAGTAGGCTAGGGTAATCGTGAGAGAATAAAATTAGTAATCATTTTGGTGGAAAAATAAATTCTAGGAAAAAGGCTGCCATACACCTGAATGTTCCATTTTTGGAAGGAAATCATTTTCCACCCGATTGCCTACGCATAAATACACGGGCCCTTGTGTAATTTTGCTGGGAAATGCAATCTAGTATAAAAGATGATTTCCTAATGTAATTGTTGTTAAAAACTGTGGATATGAAGAGATTATCAACCTCAATTATTTTAGGATCCTATTATCAAGTAGTTGCAGGTAGAGCCGTTTGGATATATTTAAAAAAGTAAATTTTTTTTCTTTTTCTAAGTTTAAAAGTTAAAATTTATTTGGATTGATTTTTAAAAATTACTTTAAAAAAAAAAAAATCTGAACATTTAAAAAAATATTTTCTACTTCCTAAAGTCACTTTTTGTCAAATCCACTTTCTTTTATGGCTAGTTTTTACTTTCTAAGTTGAATCCAAATAAGGTCAGTTACAGCATTGTTTTTAAAATCAAGTTATCTCATCTCAATTCTCAACCCAACTAATTCCTAGTTATTTCATCCGAATCCCTACTTTATTAAAGTTAACTAGTAGGTGGCATGATTATTACAAAAATTAGGATTTGTACATGATTAACTGTTTATAATATTAACTAAGAAAATTCTAAAGAAAATATAATAAAAATGATATTTTTGTAATTTTAAAAATTAAGAACATGATTATAGGAGCGGTGGGAATGTAATTTTATTACATTAAATGACATCGATGATTGTGGTAACTATTTTTGTCACAAATTAAGATTGTGACACGTACCCTCAAATATGAAATTATCCTTACATAAAAAGATGGAGCATGAGCTTATTTAAATAAATATGTTAAAGCCACATCTGAGCAATATCACATAGGGATCTGAGATTGAGCTCGTTTATAATATAATCCCTAACTCATATTTGACATAAACCTGAATTCGTATCAAATTTAATCTCTAACTCATATTTGACCTGAACTCGAGCTCATATCTGACCCCTAGCTCGTATTTGACCTAAATTCGAGCTTGTATCTGATCCTAGTTCATATTTGACATGATCTCCAACTTGTATCTAATCTAATCCTGAGCTCATATATGATTCCTAGCTCATATTTGAGTTGGTCTCTAACACATATTTAAATTCAAGCATATTTTCACATTAAATAAGATACTGACAAAATCTTGTTAGGTTGATGAGACATTGCATGTTAAAATTTTACATTTTATCTATTTTGTTTTAATGATTTGTAACACTTACACATCAGACTCAAGTGCTCGTTTATACGTGATGAACCCATCTTCCAAAGCACTCAAGTGCATGTCAACTAAGCAACTCTATCATACACTTAGACAAGTAATGTGGTAATACCTGTCTCCAAGACTTACTTATAAGTATACTCTCTAAAAACTAAATAGTAAGTTGGTTGGTCGAATTCTCACCTTCATATCTAAGTACTATTCATATTTTCTTTATTTATCTTTTTTTATTTGAATACTAAGTAAACCATCAGAGCATCTCTGGTAGGTATCATATCAAGTTTCATTTTTCTTCATTCTTCCTTCTTTTTTTTAACGTTCAAAGGAGACGAAACCAATCAAAGCATCCTCAAATTAAGATGAAGATCATTAGATCAAGCCAACCATCATAAGTCAATTATCATCTCGAGGGGTGAAAGACCAAAATAGCCTCCACAATGATGATTAAGTTTAAATGCAAATATAGGGGCATTTTTTATTTTCTACTTTAATCTCTTTTATTTTATGATAGAGTCATGCTAGAGTGACGTCAAGATTGTACCTCTTCTCTCATTTTCCTAACGTGGAAGTGTGTAGAAATCATAGATATTTTTTTATCGAGATACAAGTGAAAAACATCTACAGTTTTCACACACTTCCACATCAAGAAAGTTGAGGTAAAATCTTGAGGTCATTTCAGCATTATTCTTTATTATAATAGTAAAGATAATAGTAGGGATCCTATTGGTGGAGTGGTCAAGTCCAAAAGCATGGTTTTAAAATTTGATGTATCTCGTATTGGTCCCTACCAATACCAAGTTGATTCATCCAAATCATCCTGTATTCGATGACTTTAATGATTTAAATCTATTCACACACACACACACACACACACACACACACACACGCATATAGGTCCTGTTCACCAAACAATGTTAGGGAGACAACACAGAACCAACACGTTTGTCCTGTATGGGTTAGAAGTTTCAGAACGGCCAGATTTTTTATTTTACAAAAATCAGTCCATTCTGAAACTTTTGGCCCCATCAAAAGTGATTTAGAGTTGTGGACCATCGATTTTTTACCATTAATCACTTTTGATGAGGGAGATCATCCTCATAAAAAATTAGTTCAATCCGAAATTTTTAAATCATATAAGACAAATTTTATCTCCTTAATCTTATCTGTAGAACATTACACATCTATGAGATGGGGTTATATGGACCGAATGACCATCTATCTCTATGGACCACATGCCAACGTGACGCCCAAAATCACTATCAGGTGCCATATGTATGTAGAGCATGAAATTTTATGAACTTAAAAAAAAAAAAAAAATTTCATCATTAGATTTAAATTTTAAATCTTGGGGTTTAGTGGCCGTTCATTTTCAAATTCAAGATCTAATTATAAAAAAATGTTTTTTTCTTAGGATTTTTTTTTCAAACCCAATCTAGACTACAAATAAAAAAGGATGAGGTGTCATTTGGACCATTATGACAGTCCACATGGCTCAAATGTTTCCCTCAATCCATGTTCTACATGGTCTCTCAACCCATGCAATTGGACTGGGACCATCTATCTATATGGTCACATGCCAACGTGGCTCCCAAAACCACCATCTCACAACATGATTTTAGGAATTAAAACTTATGAAAAATTACTAAGTAATTTTCCCTAAAACTCATCTTGTGCTAATGCTCGTCACGATTTTCTAGTGTTAGTGTAGCATCATTTGATTTGCCTTCTAATCCTTGGGATTTCTTCATAAGCTCTTGAGGATAATCCTCGAGATGATAGGATTTAGGAGGAATCTGACGACGGTCACGGGATCCTGATTTATCCTTATATAATCATAAAATGGATTAATTGGAGTTCAATCTCCCAATCTTATTTCCATAAAATACAAATATTTAAATCATTAAAAATTATTAAGCTTAGCTAATATTTTTGTAATAGAAAATTACTGGCCAATTTAAGTGTTTCGCATAATGTCTTATGCTGTGTTGGCTCAAATCAAACTTCTTTTACGGACCCAGTTTATCTCCACGTGTAGTATTTTTTATGGACTACTTGGGCACTTAGTCCTAAGTTTATTGTCATTGTACGCTTTCGTGTCCAACTACCAATGAAATAGTGACACATGGAGATATTAAGGAAAGATGGGAAAAGGATTTCTCATGTACACATCTCACATGATTGTTGGTGGATAAAAAAATTATTATTAGATCAACTTTTCATTATAGGAGAATGTTAACTGAGAAGATTTTATGAATTGTTAATATTCTCCACCACATTCACTTTCTAATATATATATATATATATATATATTTTAACTTATTGTGGGTATCTCCACTCTTCGGGTGAGAATAATCCCATGACCATACTTTCTAATAATATCTCTACCTATTTTTTTAGTGAAAAGGATAAAGGTATGTTGACTTTACTTATAATGATTATCAAAGTGTTTACTATAGACAAGGTATCTAAATTCAAACACTAAAATATAATTAACATTTATTATATATAAGACTAACATGTCATAATATTTTTTACTAAAAAAATAGTAGAATTATAATTGGAAAGTAAATGTGATGGAGAATACTAACGTCCATGAGGTCTTGGATGCATGGTTTCAAAACTTATCTGAGACGAGATGTATTACCCGAATTATCTCGATGTCAAGCATGGACGAGATAGACAGATAGGTCAATGTATCAAACGAGATTTAAAACCCCATATTCATTTTTCTTATTGTTGAAGGAGATGTCTCAAACTTATCGAAAAACTCGTCTGATACAACTCGATCTCGTCATGGACAAGACGAGATGTCAAAATAAGTTTTAAAATTATGCTTAGATGTAAGCATTCCCCTTCATTATAATACAACAATAAATAACATATTATACATCAAATACAAATAAATAAATACTCTCTCCAATTATTTATTTTATCTTATTATGCTCTTCCTTTCTTGATTTATTTATATTTCTCTTAAAATCTTTTTTCAACTTATTGTATTATTTTTTTCTATTTAATCTTTTCCTATGACTAATGATAATCTGACTCGAAAATTTTCACTTGGTTGACATGACATGTGCACAAAATCATATATCTTTTTTTTTTAAAGTATCCTAAAGAAAAAGATCTATGATTCTGTGCACTTGCTAGGTCAATCGAGTACAGAACAAGTGAAATTTCTTGAGTTAGAATATCACGACAAACTCTCTCTTTCTCTCTCTCTCTCTCACTAGAATTTTGGATTTTAAAAGGAAGACATGAAAGGAGAGTACGAAAAAAAAATTTATTACCCACACATTAAACAATTGTTTATTCATATGATTATATAATTTAAAGAAAACTTGGTGTGGTTTGTGGTGTGTCGATCCAACGAATTAGGTCTAAACCCGTATTCGGTCTTGTTAAAGTGTGCCCTAAAGGGTAATAAATACACTTTGAAAATTGGATTTTGTACCCAAAATGCCCTTTAATTATTTTTTAATACCGAAATACCCTTGGATTCCACTTTAACATGTGCCGACGTTAACAAGCCCACTTATTAAGTTATTATTTTATTAATCTACGTGGTGAGAAGTTTAGTTTAGATTCTTTAAGAGAGATACTATTGCCGCATCAACTTTCGTTAACGCCACCCCTACTGTGTGCAATGCCATAGGAATTGGATTAGCAATAACAAAAAGTTGGTGTGGCAATATCAGCGTTCTTCCTTTTAATTATAGCTGTCACCTGCCCTTGAAAAATGGGCACTACGGACAGCTCAATTTGTGCTGCCCGTCCTTGTCTCTTCTGCCCCGTTTTAAGTTGATCCGATCGAGATATTTTGACGAAGCCTCTTTCATCAATTTCAATTTTCAACTTCCAATCCCACCTGAGATTTGAGAATCTTTCTCTCTCTCTCTCTCTCGCGCCATGAGCCTCTTTGGGTTGGGCAGGTATTGTTTCATCCCTAAATAGAGAAAGATTTGTTTTTGTCAGATTTGATGTTTAGTGTTTAATTAATTCTCGAAATTTCTTAGATTGGAATCTTTAAAACCTTCTCTCTCTCTCTCTAGATTTCATATGTGTTTTTCTGTATAGATGTCTGATTTACTCTACTAATTGCTTGGATAAAGATGATCTCAAGTTTGAAATTGGAGAAAACATGTGGAAGAATGATACCACCCTCAATATATCCTCACAATCTCATCCCTTGATTTGGGTCTTGAGATCTTATTTCAAATCCATTTTAAAACCACAATTGAGCAATATTTGAACTTATAGTAAGTAATTGAGCTAAAACATCCATATTGAGAAATGGGTCATTAGAGGTTTTATCAAATCATATATTTGATATTTTTTTCCTATAAAAATCCATTTATAATTATTATTGAAAAATATTAATTAATTCTTTCATTGATTTAGTATTGATGCCTGACTTTAGAACGAGGCTGTTATTGTCTTGGTTATAAGCATTTTATAATGTAGACATGTAGGATTCATGGTTTTAAAACTCGTTTTTACATCTCGTCTCGGACGAGATTTAAAAAAAAAGGCCTTAGAATTAGAACAAACCATGTCTTTGAGACAACTTGTCAACTTGTCTCATTGGTGGATGATACCGAGAGAACTTGGATGAGATTTAAAACCATGGTAGGATGTAAACACCATATATAGATTAGAGTGGTTCATTTCTCTTTAGGATAAGGATTTGATGATAATGATGATGATATCTTTCCTAGATGCATTCTAACTTTCTAGTTGTTTACGTGCGAAAACAGGAACCAAAGGACATTTCGCCCAAAAAAGAGTGCACCGTCAGGGAGTAAGGTATATTATCTCTATTTCATTAAAAAAAATTGTCATCACGTTCTTGGTTCTAAACTGACATGGGTTCTGATCACATATGCTTGAATTTTTTTATATTTTTTTAACGAGATATATCTTTTTGCATGTTTTAATACCCTTTTTTCTAGTGCAAATACTGAAATGGGCTTGATCGGTACATGGAGTAATAGCTTGATTCACATCACATATGTTTATTCTTTCCCTTACCTCTTGTTGTTGTTGGTGAAATGATACGATGTTGGTTTTATTTAACAAAATCTTCATTTTAACCTTTTGAATTCATGGGTTGTTTTGTTAGTTTGTCATCATGTCTAGTTTCAAAGCTAAACATAAAGTTTGCATTTTGGGTTTATGGGAGTCGGTATGTTTGACACTTTGAATCAGTGCTGGGCACAAATACACGTGTCCATATTTTTGTACATGTATATAGTGTGCAGGATTGCTAGCTTAAAACTTCAGGATGGTTTGAAACTGTGGTACAGTGTCTAATGTCATCTTAGTCACCTGCTTTTATGACTCCAATTTCTAGAATTCGAGTTGCTGAATGGTTTTCTCATCGGTGGTGCTTTTGTCATGTGTAGGGTGCACAGCTAAGAAAGCATATTGATGCCACCTTAGGTAGTGGAAATCTGAGAGAAGCTGTAAGGCTTCCTCCGGGGGAAGATGCAAATGAGTGGCTTGCTGTCAACAGTAATATTCTCTCTTCAGAGAAAATATCAAATACTGCCTTAGGACAAGATCTTTTATTTATACAATTTATTTTCGGGTATATCGTTTTAAATTGCTATTATTTTTGTGTTTGCAAGCTAATTCCATAATTTCTTACCAACATTCAAAAAGTTTTTTTTTTGTCATATTCTATTGATGTGTAAACTTTTAGTGGGAACTTGAGCTGAATCAAGATTGTTGGTTTTGTCATATTTCAGCCGTGGATTTCTTCAACCAGGTGAATCTGCTTTATGGAACTCTCACTGAGTTCTGTACACCGGAGAGTTGTCCAACAATGACCGCAGGTCCCAAGTATGATTTTACTACATCATTACTGAACTTTAGTTCCAGGGTTTTTTAACGTGTGCTAGGGCTAGCACACGTTAAACTGCAATAAATACACTTTGGAAATTGGAATCTGAGGATATTTTGGTAAAAAAGCAATTTTTTAAGGGCATTTTTGGTACAAAATCCAAGTTCCAAAGTGTATTTATTGCAATTTAGCACATGTTAACAAGACCCTTAGTTCTATACTAGGTTTATGGAGAAACAATTCATTGATGTTCAGCGAAATATTAAACAATTTAGAATAAAATTAGGAGCTTTGCCCAAAGGCTTGAGAGAGTTGCTCAAAAGCAATTAAAATGGGATATCGAAATAGTTGTAAATGATAGAAAACCCGTTGAGAAGCCTTTGGTGAGCTCAAAAGACTGAATATTGTTGCATATGTGTACTACTATCTTTTGTTCGACGAATGCAGATTGTTGATCGAGCGTTTGTCTTTACTGTTTTTTTGTACATGAATTTTGAGTTCCTTGTTTTATGGGGATGAAATTTTACAGGTATGAGTATAGATGGGCTGATGGGGTACAAATCAAGAAACCCATTGAAGTTTCAGCACCGAAGTATGTCGAGTACCTAATGGACTGGATTGAAGCTCAGCTCGATGATGAATCCATATTTCCTCAAAAGCTTGGTAAAAACTGTTATCAAAATTTTAAAGCCTTTGATTTATATTCATTTCATTGGGATTAAAGCTATAGTAGTCCCCAATATACTGCAATGAAGTTTTACCAATGAGTTGTGCTGGAGTGACCTCAAGATTGACATCGATTCTCACTTTGCTGACATGGAGGTGTGCACAGAACTGTACCGTATATGTTTTCACTCGTATCTCAATGAAATGCATCTATGGTTCCGTACACATCAACATCAACGTCAGCAAAGTGAGAATCGATGTCAATCTTGAGGTCACTTCAGCATTACTCTTTACCAATACTAGTGATACAAGTGCAGGGAGGTGGTGAGATGAACCTGTCTCACCTAAGAAATCTCCAAGATCATAAGGTGGGCGAATTGGACAGTCCAAATACCAAACCATTTTCTCTGTGATTTATTTTCGGGATAGTTTGAGATATTTTGCTGCTACTCCAAAAGAGTAATAAATTGGAGAATTATGATCATCACACTGTTTCATTTTTGGCATTGTACTATGTGTACTCATATGCTACTGGTAGAATGTCATTATGGTTTGCCAACAATTGATGTTGGACTAAAAAGGGGAATCGATCTGAATTGGAGGCCTGGGGTTTAACCCAAGGAAAGCATTGAATGGTGCACAAGATATGGTTATGATGGAGAGGGTATTAGGGATTGTGTGGGGATTAGGAAAGTTACCAATTTCTACGTGTAACAGACAAAGGGTGCTGGTCGTGTAGCAGGACAGAGATTATATATGAGTTATTTTTTAAGGTGGATGGGTAGCGTTTTACAAGAAATTAAGTGGTATTTGAGTAGGAGTTGATAGGGTGTTACAGGGTTCTGAATGAAGCTGATTAGATGTGCTGATAAAGGGAATTTGGGTTTATAGGTTTGAGGATCTGAGATGATGGATGGATGTTGTAAAGTCCGGTCATGTGGGATTATTACTGGTGCTAGAAGAAAATAATGAACAAGTGAAAGAAAAAAAAGAAAGTGGATTTGGATTTTTACCAATTAGTAGAAGGTAAGAGAAAGGACTCCCTCCAACCTTCTACATTTTTATCACACTTCCTAAATTTAAGGAAAAAAACCCGTCTGGCTTCTTAGATGGACCCACACCACCTCCGAGAGAGGGACATAACACCAATAAAGCAGCATAGCTACTAAAGGAAATTCTCAAGTTATTTGATGGGGTCAATAGGGTATTTATAGAGGTGCTAGAAATAGGGGTGTCATTGTGACAATTTTGGCTCTGAAAGTTTGTTCGTCCCAAGCGAATGCTGCGTCTAGCCCCAAAATTCTGTTTATCCCTAGCAAAAATACCCAAAAATCAGAACCAGAACCATTTTTGTCTTACAGTTCCGTTTCTTATTGGTTCTGATTCCAGAGCTTCATTTGGTGGGCCTGCAAGCGAATGCTGTGTCTAGCCCCAAAATTCTGCTCATCCCTAGCAAAAATACCCAAAAATCAGAACCAGAACCATTTTTGTCTTACAGTTTCGGTTCTTATTGATTCTGATTCCAGAGCTTCATTTGGTGGGCCTGCAACCTGAGCTGACAAATACCCAGTTTTCAGTTGGTTTTCGATTGTGCAGCTGTTTCTAAGCAATACTCATTGGAGACAATCAGTTACTAGTAAAATAAAGCTACATTCTTACATTTAAACAGTTTAAATATTAAAAAAACCAAGAAGGTGATAGGTTAGAATCAATCAGACACACCTATCCAGACAGCATCTTCAAGAATTTTCTAATCCTACCAAAATTTTCGAACTGACTAAAATTAGATATGTGTGGACCTTAAACAAAATATGGTGGAAAATCTTCTATAGGTTCACCTTTTATTTTTATTTTCTGCTTTTGTTGTTCTTATATTTGCTTTGCTTGTCTACCTTCACTTTTGTAGGAACACCATTTCCTCCAAACTTCAGAGAAGTCGTGAAGACAATATTTAAACGTCTATTTCGTGTATATGCCCACATATACCATTTACACTTCCAAAAGATTGTGAATCTTAAGGAGGAGGCCCATCTCAATACTTGCTTCAAGCATTTCATATTGTTCACATGTGTAAGCCTTCTTAGCTTGATCACCATTTTATATCTGTTCTCTTTCTTATGAAGAACATGGCCTCTTTATTAGAATTTACTAAACAATGTGCTTCTCAAATAGATTTGATTTTCATTTTATGGATGTTATATTGCTTCATGCAGGAATTTGGGTTGGTCGACAAGAAGGAACTAGCACCCCTTCAAGAGCTTATAGAATCCATTATCATCCCTTTCTGATTCGTAACTGTAATTACATAGACCTCACTTTATTGTAAAGGAGATTCAAAATAAAACACTTTGAAGACTTAACATTGATAACAATCATTTAGGTTTTGCTTGCTAGTTACTTTTTTATTTAGCTGTATTGTTGCACTGTTTATTGTTTTACTACAGAAAAACAATTAGAAAAATAGAGAGATTCTATTGCCACACCTAATTTTGCTAAGAGCACCACAATTCATTTGAAATCACCAAAGAATTGACACACATCTTGGGATGCTATTTGTTAAGGTTGGCGTGGCAATAGAAGCTCGTAGGAAATAAGGTGAAAAAACATTTAGTTGTGTCCGCTCGACAAGTTCATCGACCATAGTTCTTAAAAGCTTACAAAGATATATATTTTTATATATAAATAAATAAATATCATATTATTTATTTATTTATTTTAACAGATGTCCGTCCCTCTTGTGGTATGCTAGCAGAGTTGCTTGTAGTCTTGGTTGAACCTGAGTCTATTTTAAATATGGTAGTTTTGAAGAACAGATGCTGTTGGTGTAACTTGGTAGTATAAGTGAAGAGTGAGTATTTCCAGATGTTGAAACTAGTACATGTGGATGGAGATAGTGCAAGTAGATATAAAATCTTACTGAATAACGAAAGATTTAGCTTTGGATGGAGTGGAATGGAAGAACAAGATTCGTTTAATGAAATTCAAATCAAAGATTGCTTTGCAGCAGTGTTACCTTGGCACTTTTGTGTGTGTCTATACATATATATATATATATATATATATATATATATATAGAGAGAGAGAGAGAGAGAGAGAGAGAGAGAGAGATTGGAGTTCATCAAAGAGGTTCTAAATTTGAGGAACAATATAGAACTTATTAGATCTCCACACTCTCTTGTTTGATCTACGATCTGTTGAAGATTTCTATCAAATGTCATTGATCTCTCCTCTATTTCTTTCATTTTTTTTTAAATCATTTGAATATATTTTTATAGTTTTGATATATTTATCATTCATAGCTATATAAATGAAAAATGATAGATAAAAAAAAATTAATTTCATGAAATTTTTATAGTTTTGTTCATAAAATTTACCTAGAGTTGAACCTTGACATTGAAATATATTTATAGCATTGAGGCATAATGGTACCTATTGTAGAATCTCAATGAAATTGTCTAATAAAAGTTTCTGTAAGTGAAAAATATCCACAACGTCGAACCTCAACGAGAGGTACCGTTGAGCCGCAATACTATAATACATTCCAATGTCCAATGTTCAAAATTGGGTAAATTTCATGAATAAAATTGTAAAAATTCCTTGAAATCAATTTTTTTCTATCATTTTCTATTTATATAACTATTGGTGAAAAATATATCAGGACTATAAGAATATATAAATGATTTAAAAAAGAATTGAAAGAAATAGATGAGAGACCGATAACATTTGATAGAAATCTTCATTAGATCGTGGATCGAATAAGAGGGTGTATAGATCTACAAGATTTAATGTTATTAGTCAAATGTAGGGTTTATTTGGTAAACCCCAATGACTTTTGGGTTAGTTTTGGTATAGAGAATGAATCTCTCTTTCTCTCTATTGAGATGGTATAAAATGTTGGGAGAGTGAAAGTTACAATTTAGAATATTATTTTTTAAATATTTATTAAAGAAATTGTAAGTGAGGGCAATTTTGTCCAAAAACATAAGTTAATGTAGCAAATAACCCTACTTCCATTACCATAAACCTATTACCTATGGAATTTTTATAAACCTATTTTTAGAAATATTTATGTCAGTCACATGTTAAGGTAACTCTACGTTGCAGAAATCAAGAATTTGTTAGATTCCTATATAATAATTTTGATTTAGTGGGTTGGCTCTAGGTTTATTTATGGGTGAATATTTGGGATCTTTGACTGTGGTCTTCTATGACAGGTTAACTGAAAATGACCTAAATACCTATTTTTTCAACCTCTTGCCAAAAACCCTTGACCCCTCTGCCCTACAAAAAAGTTGAGTCTTCAACCTTGGGTTTTGGTTAAGCTATATTTGTTCTTGTTGGAAAGGAAATGTACTGGTTTTGGTATTTATTTATTTTTGTAAAAAAGGAATACAATCTGTAAAGTCACTTTGTGATTTTATTTATACTTTTATACATGATCATTTGTATGTAACTCAAAACAAGAATATAATGGTAAATCAATATTGGTAATAATAAAAAAAATACAAAATACAAAATGGGTAAAAATCCATTTCGATAAAAAAGAAGACGTGTTGATGGCTCGGCGCCAATAATTTTGGAATCATACGTGCCTGTTTGTGTACTTTCCTTGCCAATCTTTCTCTTCAACAATATTAAAAGATAACTTGGATCCTGAGATTTGTGTTCTTCAAGGTGTTTAGCCTACAACAATTGAACAAAGTTCAGATACAACCACATTTAAAGTACTTTGAAGATTGACATAACAACCCAGTCAAGATGTCAAAGGGAAAACCAACATGAACAATTTAGCCAATAATATTTTACAAAATCAATGAATCCTATTCCCATCTATGGTTTTTAAAACTTATCTTGACGGCTCGTCTCTTCTGTGAATGAGACCGAGTTGTCTTACATGAGTTTTCTGATACGTTTGAGACGTCTCGTTCAACAATGAGAAAAATGAACGTGGATTTTAAATCTTGTCCAATACATTGACTTGTCAATCTGTCTCGTGCTGGGCGGTACCGAGACGACTCGGGCAATACATTTTGGTCTCAGACAAGTTTTGAAACCCATCTAAAAACAAAGTTAAAAAAAAAATAAAAATGTCCTTTTGAACTTCTCAGAGAAGCAATAGGAACACTAAAAAAACAAAATAAAGGAGTGCTTTGTTGCAAGCTTATATAAGGTTCTAATGAAAGCTAGAGAAACCCTAAAAATAAAGTGTTGAGAAGATATGGAGACAGTACTTGCCTCTCTTCTTTCTTTTTCTTTTTCTTTTATTTTTGTCGGATCAAAGACACAATGGTGCCTTGACAGAACATCAACCTCTAATTCTAGTTCAATAATGAAATTAAATTTAAGTTTCCATCCACAAATTTGGGATTAGACATAAGGATATGCAAGAAGTGTTGGAATCAGTGGAGAGGACTGTGATGCAGTGGTTTACCCTGTGAAGGATGTCATCTATTCGAGTCCAAACAAGAAATATGGGTTGATGTCCCTTAACCCGAGTGATCTGAATTTAGCGGGTTTGGACCTTTGGAGTAAATCCGAAAAAAATATGGGTTGATGTCCCTTAACCCGTGTCGGATCCGGGTCAGATACAGATTCATCCTTATATTTGCCTAGATCCAAATGATATGTTACTTTGAAAAAGGACAACTATCGAACTCCCAAATTTAAAATTAAAATTTAATGATGGAAAATAACTTTTTATAAATTTTGTTTTCTTCAAAATTTATAGAATTTCGTCCTCTACATCCATGTGGCATCAGCTCATGCTTTTGGATGCTATAAAGAGATCTCAACTACCTTTAGTAAGATTGGAAATCTTGCTAAGTTAGTAAGGTTAGACTTATTCTAAATCTTAACATACAGTTTCATCCCAAACATTGAATTGACTCATTCAGTCATTACGTAAATTAATCGTTTAACTCACTTTCATTATTTATTAAATGAATTTTATATTTAAATAATTATAATTTATATTGAAATAAAATAATAAGAAAATATTTAATTACAAAATCACATTTATTTAATATAATAAATATTTAAATTAATGATTAAAATTAATTACATAAAACCAAATTGACTTGTCTGAGTCATAGCCGATCGTAGCAAAATACAAGGGTTGAAGGTTTTTTATAATTCCTAGGCTCAATTCGTAGATAAACTAAACATTAGAGTTTATTCAAGGAGTTATAACTAACTCCACCAATTCCAACTCCAACTTCGATTAACTCTCGCTTTCAAACACACCTTTAATTTTCTTTTTGGCATTTGAGCATAGTGGAATCAATTTGGCTTCGTGGTTTTGTCCTTGTTATTTTCTTTCTTGTTCGTTCTCTTCAATAGTTTTTGTATCTCGGGTTAAAGGTTGGAGTTTTTCCAACGATTACTACCCCAATTAGAAGAAATAGTCAAAGCTAAATCCTAAAAGAGTGACCTAAAAGAACTTGGATGGTGTCATAAAGTAGACCTGAACTCACTCTCTATAACATAAAGACTTGGCTGTGGACAGAGTGGAATGGAAGAACATGATTTGTTTAGTCAGGCCCCAGGCCCAAATCTTTGGGATAATGCTTTGTTGCTGTTGTTGTTGTTGTCGTCGGCGTCGTCCTTAGGAGATCACCAACATGGGATTCTCTTGAGTGGTAAGAGCGCTAATCAACTATATTTTCTCATGGTATCATAAAATGTTTTAATAGATCATAAAATCTTAAGAGGTAAGTAGATTATAAAGAAAATGGTGATTTACCTCTTTAATCTCTATCTAATCCATCTTCAGCAGGATGTAATCTCCACAGCTCTGAATGCCCATATCTTGAAGCTGCAAAACCATATGACACCACAACAGCAACAAAGACACAAAAGACCATGGTGAAGAGCTGGAAATTGGCAAGCAACTCTCCTCGGACCTGACTGTCCGTTGATTGACATGAGATATTATCATCCTTCAGAAGACACCCATCGGGCATCATGGGCCCATAAAGAGTGAAGGCTGTTTGATAGAACCAGAGGCCTTGGAGAGTGATAGAGACACCGATGGTTAAGTCGACGGGGAAGTTAGTAGGGATGAGGGCTCCAGCTACCGTGGAGATTATGCAGAAAGCAATGATGATGACTAGGAGAAGGTGGTAGTACCCCTCAAGGCCTTTATGTGTGGTAGAGTGAAAGTAGAATAAGAGATACTCAGCACAGAAAGCTGTGGCAGCAATCAAACATAGAGCTCCTTCTGGCATGGGGAGATACCTACAGGGACATGTGGAATGTGGCTTATTCGAGTTAGAGCAATTAAAATGATTATTATCAGATGACGAACATTCATGAGGGAATTCTTAATGTGATCTGTTCGATTAATCCATTAAGCAGTCCCAAGTGTGGAATTCTGAGGGAGTCTCGTGCAATAGTACTACTTCTAATGAAATTATAATGACTCGGGATCCAATAAAGTGTCCCGTTCCTGTAAAAAAGGAACGGTGGCACATTTCAGTTGTCGGGCTCTTATTTAAGCCGTGCATGCAGCCCAATGTGTATATTCTCCGATCCAAACATGCCACATAGACACCATTCTTATGTATAGGAATGGGACACCATTCTGGATCGTGACTCAATTGTATGAATTTTTTTCCTAACTCACACTATAAATTGATGTTCATTGAAAATGTCCACACCATCTCAATCAACTTTCTTTTAGTTTATTGTCTATCATAACTATTTTATCGAACATTTAAAACATTAAATCCTTTAGAGAATGTGTTCAGAGACACTCTTTTGGGTCCACTTATATGAAAGTGTTAGAGCCATTCCTTGGTTGGATATGTACACAACCCAAAACCAGTGTTTTAAGAAAAAAAATTACATATTTTTAAGTTTTTAAATAAATATACATGGGTCCAACCAAATTGATCCATGGTCCAAGTGTGCTCCGACTAATTTGAAAAATATTCAGTCTGATCATGATTTTGATTTCTAAAGCATTGATTGATAAAGAAAATAGGCAAGTTTTGGGATGGGAAACGTGGAAGTGCTTTTCTCACTGAGTCGTGCTGGAGTGACTTCAAAGATGGGATCTCACATCGCACATCTTAACATGAGTGGATAGGAACCATATATGCTTTTTCACTCATATCTCAAGGAAAAATCTATGGCTTGCATACACTTTCACGTCAGGGTGTGCGATGCGAGGTCCAATCTTGAGGTCACTTCAAAATTATTCTTTCTCACCATGGTTTTAAATCTCATCCGAGACCTCAAGACAACTTGTCCAATGCATCTCAGTATCATCTGCCAACGAGACAGATGGACAAGTCAAATGTACTGGATGAGATTTAAAATCATGGTTCATTTGTCTCATTGTTGAATGAGACGAGTCAAATGTATCAAAAAATTCATTCGAGATGACTCGATCTCGTTCGTATACAAGACGAGACATCAAAACAAGTTTTAAATGTTTCTCACTCCTTAGATCTTTCTCCTACCATTTCTTTTTCATAAAAATAAAAATACCCTTTTTTTCACTTACAAAAGTAACATCTTAAAACAAAAATAAAAAGGCCCTTTCTGGTATTTTTATTAAAAAAACATGTTATTTAGCCATAACCCTCCATATTTTGGTGAAATTTTTGTGGTACTACTATATTTACAAATTGATGACATTTTCTTTGACCTGATTCTTCTGTTATAGACTACTGAAAATGACTTAAATATCCTCATCTTTAAACCAAAAACCATAAATGTTTCAACCAAAAATTTGCCAAACTTCAAGCTTTTAATATTTCTAATCTATTCAACCTCATTCCATCATTTTCTTGTTTTCCAAAAATTCTATCTTGTTCTCCTAGGTTTGAAGATGAGGAACGTGAAAAAAAGGACGGGACTTGGTTTTTGGCTACATATTCAAAGATGAGGGCAATTACGTCATTTTACCTAAGTGTATTAGAGTAGACCAGGATCAAGGCGCATGTCATGAGTTTGAAAACATAGGGGTATATCAAGTATTCACGAAAACCTTAAGGGGTACATCTAAGTCACTCTTCACGCCTTGGAGTAAAAAAAAAAGTCAATTAAGAAGAAGAATAGATAGGTAGAAGAAGGCTCGATCGGTACCTGGTTTTCTCCGAAAGCAGGGCCACGACACCAAAGATGAAGAACATGAGAAGCATCCCAGAGTGTTCGAAATCATTCATGTGAGATGGATTCAAGACGCCATTAACGAAGAATTTGAGATGGGTTGAGTATAGAAGCTCTATGCACATATCGATGAAAGCTCCAATAACCACCAAGTAAAGTTCAAGATACTTCAGTTTCCCATCCAATCCTGGAACAGAATTCCAAACCCTAACCCTAAATGATCTAGGGTTCGACATGTACCTTGCAATGGAACTCCACACGTGCCAAACTCCAACTAATAGAAACAAGGTTCCTGGAAGAACATGTCCTTCAAACGATCCCATATTCCCTCTCTCACCAATCAAAGTTTCTTCCTTTTTGGTGTTTTGTGCGATTGACGAATTTTTATTGAAGCTTGAATGAATCCAGAGGTCTGAAACCAATACTAATGGATTTATAGATATGAGACTGGTAGAGATCTTCACTTATGAGGCAGAAAGAAATAAAGAAAACAGACATTTCGAGCTTTAATGGCGGAAAAGAAAATAAGGAGAAAAATCTGTGCTTGTTTTAATGGAGTTTTGAGAAATCGAGATGTTTGTCATCTGGTTTTTGGATTTTGAGGATCCACGTGAGAGAGAGAGATCCGATTTTCAGAGCGAATAATTACAATGTGAAAAGTTCTCGCAGTTCAAAAATCATACGAACAAGTCAACGTGATCATGATGATAAATTGAGGGTAGAGTTTCTGGACTGGCAGAGCAGGATAGAACTGTACTGGGAGTCTAGTACGTCACAGCTGAGTCAGCAATAAAATGGAATCCTTTCGCCACGTCACCTCATGACCAAAATAGATCTGCCACTTGGCAAAAAGACCGAAGCTCCTTGGAGTTGCTGATTTGAAATATTTGACTTTTATCATAAATAAGTCAAACTTCCAACTTCCTACTTCAATTCTTCAATCTTCAGGCCGCGAAGGAAAAAATAATGACTGAGATTTTCTCGGCAGACCTAACTATTGCATTTTTATTTTTATTTTAAAAAACCAGAGTTCTGACAATTGCAAGGGAACTTTCCTTTCTGAAACTTATTACAAAACAAACCTTACTTTATCAACTTTGGTACCAGCAAAACTTGGAGTTGGAATGGCAATTTTGCCCCAACCCAGTTCGGTCGGATTTTTACCATCTTAAACGATTTTGGGATAGTTTTGATATTAAAAATCAAAAATCGATTTGATTTGTCCCGTCCTGCCCCACTTTGATAATATATACATAGAGGGAAATATTCAGCAATAAACATTTTGGCAAAACATTTTTCAAAACATGGGTTAGAGGTTTTGGAATGGGCAGATTTTTGGTGAGGTCTCATCATCACCAAAAATCAGTCCATTCCAAAACTTCTAACCCCATCAAAAATGATTAACAAAAAATGAACGGTCCACGATTTTTTAACTTGTAAATTGGGGCTAGAAGTTTTGGAATGGGCTGATTTTTGGTGAGGATGATCTCCTCACCGTAGAGATCATCCTCACCAAAAATCAGCCCACCGTAGAGATCATCCTCACCAAAAATCAGCCCATTCCAAAACCTCTAACCCATGTTTTGAAAAATGTTTTGCCAAAATGTTGGTTGCTGAACGGGACCTATATATATAGGGTGGAATTCAAGGGCCAACTTTTTGACAAAACATTTTTCAAAACATGAGTTAAAAGTTTTGGAATGGGTTGGTTTTTGGTGAGGATGATGTCTACAGTGAGGAGATCATCATCACCAAAAATCAGCCCATTCCAAAATTTCTAATCCCATCAAAAATGATTTTCAAAAATTGAACAGTCCACGATTCTTCAACTTGTAAACTAGGGTTAGAAGTTTCAAAATGAGTTGATTTTTTGTGAGGATGATCTCTTCACCATAGAGATCATCCTCACAAAAAATCAACCTATTCCAAAACTTCTAATCCCATCAAAAGTGATTTACAAAAAATGTTTGGCACCAAACTTGGCAAACTTTAGGGTTGCCGAACCGCTCCTATATATATATATATATATATATGGGAAATGTTCAGCAACAAACATTTTGGCAAAACATGAGTTAGAAGTTTTGGAATGGGTTGATTTTTGGTGAGGATGATCTCCTCACCGTAGAGATCATCCTCACAAAAAATCAGCCTATTCCAAAACCTCTAACCCATGTTTTGAAAAATGTTTTGCCAAAATGTTTGTTGCTGAGCGTGACTCTCTCTCTCTCTATATATATATATATATAGGGTCCTGTTCACCACCTTACACTTTACCCTACGTTTTACCAAATGTGTTTTGTCCTACATGAGTTAGAAGTTTTGGAATAGGCTGATTTTTGGTGAGGAGATTATCCTCACCAAAAATCAGCCCATTCCAAAAGTCCTAACCCCATAAAAAATGGTTTACAAAAAATGGACGGTCCACGATTTTTCAACTTGTAAACATGGGGTTAGAAATTTCGGAATAGACTTATTTTTGTGAGGATGATCTTTTAATCGTAGAGATCATCCTCACAAAAAATCAGCCCATTTCAAAACTTCTAACCCATGTAGGACAAAACACGTTTGGTAAAGTGTAGGGTAAAGCGTAGGGTGTTGAACATTTCCCATATATATATGGGAAATGTTCAGCACCCTAAGTTTTACCACACACTTTAACAAACATTTTTTGTCCTACATGGGTTAAAAGTTTTGGAATGGGCTGATTTTTGGTGAAGATGATCTCTATGATTAGAAGATCATCCTCCCCAAAAATCAGCCCATTCCGAAATGTTTAGCCCCATGTTTACATGTTGAAAAATTGTGGACCGTCCATTTTCTGTAAATCATTTTTGATGGGGTTAGAAGTTTTGGAATGAGCTGATTTTTGGTGAGTATGATCTCCTCACCATAGAGATCATCCTCACCAAAAATCAGCCCATTCCAAAACTTCTAACCCATGTAAGACAAAACACGTTTGTTAAGTGTGTGGTAAAGCTTAGGGTGCTGAACGGGACCCTATATATATATAAGGTCACGTTCAATGGCAAACTTTTTAGCAAACTTTTTGGCAAAACTTTTTTCAAAACATGAGTTAGAAGTTTTGGAATGGACTGATTTTTTGTGAGGATGATCTCTACGGTGAGGAGATCATCATCACCAAAAATCAGCCCATTCCAAAACTTCTAACCCCATAAAAAATAATTTAAAAAATGGACAGTCCACGATTTTTCAACTTGTAAACATGGGTTAGAAGTTTTGGAATGGGCTGATTTTTGGTGAGGATGATCTCTACCTAACTCATGTTTTGCCAAAAAGTTAGCCATTGAACGCTACCCATATATAATATATATATATATATATGGGGGACGGTTCAGCAGCCCTAAGTGTCAAACATTTTTCAAAATATGGGTTAGATGTTTTGGAATGAGCTGATTTTTTGTGAGGATGATCTCTATGATGAGGAGATCATCCTCACAAAAAATCAACATATTCCAAAACTTCTAACCCCATCAAAAGTGATTTACAAAAATTGGACGGTCCATGATTCTTCAACTTGTAAACTAGGGTTAGAAGTTTCATAGAGATCATCCTCACAAAAAATCAGCTCATTCCAAAACTTCTAACCCCATCAAAAGTGATTAACAAAAAATGTTTGGCAAACTTTATGGCTGCCGAACCGCTCCCATATATATATAGGGTCCCGTTAAGCACCAAACATTTTGGCCAACATTTTAGCCAATCATTTTTGTCCTACATGGGTTAGAAGTTTTGGAATAGATTGATTTTCGGTGAGGATGATCTCTACGATGATGAGATCATCATCACCAAAAATCAGCCCATTCCAAAACTTCTAACCCCATGTTTACAAGTTGAAAAATAGTGGACCGTCCATTTTTTGTAAATCATTTTTTATGGGATTAGAATTTTAGGAATGGGCTGATTTTTAGTGATGATGATCTGCTCACTGTAGAGATCATCCTCAACAAAAATCAGCCCATTCCAAAACTTCTAACCCATGTTTTGAAAAATATTTTGCCTAAATGTTTGGTGCTGAACATTTCCCATATATATATATTGTTATGTATTTATAAAACAACAACAATCACTTAGGCTTAGTGGTAAGTTTATATGGGGGATCCATGTAATATTTAAATTGATATGGTTAATATATTATTCAACAAATCTTGGAGTAGATCCTAACTACATCACTCTATTAATTTGTGACATCCAAAAATATGATTTGATTTCACAAGATTACAGAGGACAAAATTCTAATGACTTTGGAAAAAAAAAAATCACTGTTTAATATTAGTTTTAAATTCGGGAGTTTGATAGCCACCCATTTTAAACACAATTTTTTCTTTGAATCTGAGTTTTTTCATGAAATATAGGAAGTTATAGTGTTAGATTGCCTATTTGGTAATCCATGTGGGTCCAATAATCTTAAGTAAGATTTGAAATCTTATTAATTAGTCATGATAGTCTGATTCAAAAAGTAAGGTTTGCTGAGTGACAAACTCGTTGGGAAGAGAGTTTTTTGGAGTGATTATTTTTTTTGTCACAAAACCGTGAGCAAACCCAACAGCTGTTTGACATGCGACTGAAATGACATAAGCAATAAAGAGATCATTTTTCTCTCCTGCTCGGACTCCCCTGCACACAAATTTTAATTTTAAGATCACTAATGCTGAGGTTACATAGGATTTACTGGGATTCTCACAATTTTGACATGGGGTACTCACATAACCGTAGATGTGTTTCCTCGTGATTGAAGCAAAAACAATTTACAGTTTGTATGCATCTCCATGTGAGAATTGTGAGAATCGCAATAAATCCTGTGTCACCCAGCACACTCTTTTAATATCTCAAATCTTAAAATCGATTGTTGAGCTCACATGAATGATCACATTTGCAACCTAGCACTACAGCCTTCTAAATTTCATTAAAATACCCATATTAAAAATAAATAAATAAATAAATGATAAATAAAAAAAGAAGTTTTTTGAGCTTAATCTAAATTGTTGAAAATAGATGGTTATGGTGCATCACCAAAATTTAAAATTAAAATTCAATGGTTAAATATAACCTAGTTATCTTTCTTTCTTTCTTTTTCGTTTTTTCATTTTTAAGTTCATAAAATTTTGTCCTCTACAACACCATGGCATCGGATCGTGTTTTTGAATGCCACAAAGTGATCCAATAAGAAATTTTCATTTTTCTATCTTCGATAGGAGAGAGAAATTATCTATCTTATTGCTTATGTCATTTGTGCCACATGTCTAACGGTTGTTGGGTTGTGAACAACAAATCACTTAGAGTTTTTGTAATAAAATTGCAATAGATAGATCAGCCCTGTCCAGAGTGATTTTTAACTCACAATAATGTGAGTAAATTTGTTCATAGCCCAACACAAGTTTGACATGTGATGCAAATGATGTAAGCAATGGAGAGAGAATTTCTCTCTCCCGCCCATACATTTTCTGTCAATAAATTTTAATTTTAAGATTTCAAATCTTAAAATGGATTGTTGGGTTCACATGAATTATCACATTGGCAATTTAGCACCATAGCCTTCTAGATTTCAGGTAAATACTCATATTTAAGAAAAAAAAAAAAAAAAAAATCGAATCCAAGGTGTTGAAAATGATCGTCTACCGAACACTCAAATTTAAAATTAAAATTCAACGAAAAAAAGAACTTTTTTTTTTAAGTTCATAGAATTTCATCATCTACCAGACCATAGCATCAGATCATGTTTTTAATGCCACAAAGTGATCTGATCAGGAATTTTCATTTTTCCACTATGGTAGGAGATATAAATTCTCTCTTAGTGATTACATTATTTGCATGACATGTCAAACGATTTTTGGGGTGTTGTGAGCAAAAAAATGGCAAGTGCATATAATCATAGACTTT
This sequence comes from Akebia trifoliata, assembly GCF_017979445.1. NCBI lineage: Eukaryota > Viridiplantae > Streptophyta > Magnoliopsida > Ranunculales > Lardizabalaceae > Akebia > Akebia trifoliata. Next base: position 40,786,402 of record NC_141385.1, on the reverse strand, counting down.
TCCCTTATGTATCCCAAAGAAAAAGATCTATGGAGGTCGATTCTGTGATAAATCGACCTCAATCACAATTCATCATTAAACTCATAAAATAATAGAAAGAACATGAAAATATAAATAAGACGAGGATTTTTTACGTGATTCGATAAACGTGCCTACGACCATAGGTTCGGGGAGCCATTTCATTATAAATCTTAATTTATTACATGACCTCCTTGGTCTCCCCCCTTTCTCATCTTTCATCTTCCTTCATTTTTATAGTGGTCTTTAGCCCTTTAAGTAGAATATCCCTAAAAAGAATCATATTCTTGGTTAAATTATAATTAACCCTATTATCCCTTACTTGTAGAAGTGAGTTACGTGATCACCTCAAGATTTATTTCCTCACAATTGGATAATCAGTAACTCTTCGATATCTTCCTTGTTCCCTGTTCTACAGAACCTCCAATGTCAAAATAATATTCAGAGAAAAGTTTGACTAAGATTTAATGCAAGAAACTCACTTCTACAATTAACGGGTAATAGGTTTAATTATAATCTAACTAAGATTAGAATTCACTTTAGAGTTTCTCTATTTAAATGACTAAAGGTCATTGTAAAAAGGGAAGAAAATGAAAGAGGATGAAGAGGAGAGATGGGGAGGTCACATAATAAATTTAGATTTATAATGAAATGATTCTCCAAGCCCGTGGACATAGGTACGTTTGTTGAACCACATAAAAAAATTTGTATTTTTTATTTTTTCATGTTCTTTTTATTATTTTGTGGGTTTAATGATGAATTCATGATTAAGATCGATTTATCATAAAATCGACCTTCACACTATGCACTTACCACATCAATCGAGTATGATTTTTTTAGTCAGATTATCACGACTCAGGGGAAAAAAAAACTCCATGCATTGCTACTTTGGCTCCGTAAAATTAGTGGTTCACGCCCCTGCTATGGCTCCCAATTCAATCATTTGCTTAATCAAATCATTTTAAAATACAGTCTTCTTAGTCCATACTATAAACCAGTCACATTCCAAGCCCTGCGAGTGTGAATCATGGAATTAGAGGCCACTCCAAAATTTTGAAGGAACTCTACTCATTACAAGAGACGTGGCATGTTGAATTTATTTCACACCCCTGTATTTTCATCAAAATTTGAAATATCTCCTTAGAATAATACCACGTGTAATCCAATGGAGAGGGTTCCTTCAATAATGGTCTTTTCATTTGTGACGATAAAAAAAAAAATTTGTTGTTTTATATCCATTGTTTTGGGGTTTGTTTCTAAAAAAAAAAAAAAAAAACAATTTATTAATTTTTCAACGTGGGATTTGATATATTATAGAATTTGGTGACTTGTAAATGTAAAAATATGGTATTTAATGATAATAAGTTGATTTTATAAATTTTCAGATATATATATATATATATATATTCATAATTTGTAATATATTTTTAATTTTTATCATTTATTTTTCTGTTTTAAACGTTTTTTTCATAAGTTTTCCCTCGTCGTTTTAAATCGTATTCTAACCTTCTGACTATGTACAGGGGTTTAAAATTGGCCTGCAAGCCTATGACCCGGCCTGAATAAAGCTCAAATTAAAATTATTGAATTTTTTTTTTCAAAACCAATCTTCTTCAAGTTCTTCAACCTCTAATGATAAATTATATATAATATGGTTGTTTTAGGTTCTATTCATTGTTTTCAACTCGCCTTAATTGTAGAAATCCTTGATTTTTTTATCTAAAATCTCATCATCTTCTACTTCAAAAATTATATCTTATTCGTGATATTTGAATGTGGAAGTAGATAAACTCTTCTTTCATAGCCACACCTCCATAGAGTATTAAAATTTTAAGAACTTTACAAATAAAATCTAAAAAAAGGTAAATTTCACTGTTAGATTTGAATTTAAAATTTGAGAGTCCAGGGACCATTTGTTTTTAAAACTTTTGATCAAGTAAAAAGAATAAAATCTAAACCTAATCTAGGTAAGAACTTCGAAGGCATGAGGTGTTATTTGGCCAATGTGGCAGGCTATGTGAGCCAACAATGGCAATAAGCCATACAAAAAAATAATGTTTTTCCCTTTTAATTGCACGATACAAATTGAAGATGAGGGCTTTAGGTCAGTTTTATTTTTCTATTAAAGTGGACCAACGTCAAGGTCGTATGTCACAGTTTGAAAACACAGGGGTAACTCAAATATTCATCAAAACATAGAGGGGTATGTAAATAGTAAATATTCTAAAGGATTTTATTTTATTTTTATTCTTTTTAAATGCCCGTTGTTTAGAGGCTGGAGTTGGGTTTAGGCCCACAACCCAGCCCGGCTCGTTTGCATCCCTATTATTGGGTCTATAGAGTTTTACAAAGAAAAGATAGTTACTATTGCCACACCAACTCTTACTAATGCCACACCCTACCTATTCAAACTGGCAAAATAGCATGTGGTTGGTGCGGCGTTAGTAAAAATTGGAGTGACAATAGTAAATCTCAGAAAAAAATTATCCCTTGAAAAGACTTGCCTCAAACAACGTTTGACTCTCCATTGAGAATTTGAGGTACAAGAATATTTTCTCAAACCACATCCAAGGCTCTATCTCAAACTAATGAAGGAATTTCCTAAAAATTCACAAATGAAATGATCTTTATGGATTGAATCATAACAAATTTGTAGTTTTCATCACACCTTAATCAAACCTCGTTTGAGATTAGAAAAGTCTTGGATGAAAAATACTAGCATCAAACCTTGTTTGAGGGTCTCCATCAAACAAACGAATGAGACTAGTTGCACACTACATAGAAACCAATTGCACCTCATCACGTAAAAATAACTATGTTTGATGTTTAGTCTCCCAACCTACAATTATGTTGATGTTGTGTGTAAAACATCAAACATTCGAAGGATCCTTTTTCGTTTAGATCTCTTGAATACTAGCTTTTCTTTTCCCTTTCCCTTTCCCTTGAATATTAGCCTCTCATCCCATACCATGTTTGATATTGTGTTTCAATCATTATTTGATCTTAGAAAATCTTTTCCTTTCTATCCCCAAAATATCTCATCTTGTGGTTTATGGAGCCTAATGGTATTGGTCAATAAAGACGTACTGTTAATCAAGCTACACGTCCCGTCAATCGAGCCACCAAAAAATAAATCTACCATAATTGTCTTACTTAGGTAAAACTCTACATAGGTTTTACTAAGTAGAATATATATATATATAGGCCGTGTTCGGTATACACTCTTTCCAACTTATATCTCTACAATTCATATAGGCCATCAAATAAAACTCTAATCTATGGTCCAGATCGATTGTAAGTTTACAATCAATTCTTAGAAAATAAGATTTTCTAAATTATTTTTACCTCCCCGCATACACTATCTTCTTCTTCTCATTTCGATTTGTTGGAAATGCAGACAAAGACGAAATCAGTGTTTTTTGATGAAATGGCATAATCTGTAATTATGAGTTTTCTCTTCATAGAAAATTCGGTGTGATATCCATAGATTTACCTCAATCTTGAGAGAATCACATAAAATATGTGTTTTTGTGTGTGATTGCGTCTTGTTTCTTGTTTCTTCATTCTCAATTTTTTTTTTCTTAACATCTTGACCATACGCTTTGACAAACAATGTCAAACATGGGTGGATGTTAGAAAAATCCCAACTTGAATATTTTTCTTGGTTGTTAGGTTGCCAAAATATCTAAATAATTGTTCAAGATCTTCTGCAAATATTTTTGGCTCCTTAGTCCCACCATACAAACTTAATTGGTGGGAAATAATTGGAGAGTACATGTGCACCACTCCTTGATGTGTTTTAGTCGGACCTCAACCACCTCTTTTACACATGAAAGATCAAAAAGCCATGGTCACATCTGCATATATTTATGTCCTTTAGATCTGAAATACTATCTAGGGAAGTCAATTTGACTCAATATTCCAGTTTGATCCGCCCGAGAAAATAAAGGTTTAGGTTCGTGATTTTGAGCCTTTGAAGATAGGGTTGGGCTAAAATTTTACAATATGATAAATCCAGACTTGGCTAAGGCTTGATAAAGGTTGTTAATTCATCTAGGTTGTATGTTTGGGCACCTCAAAATTCAATTGAGTAAGTCAACTCAGTGATGTAAGTCAATTTTAAAACTATGCTCCATGTATTACAATTAGGGTTAGCAATGGGTTGGATTGTGTTGTGTTGAGGGTGGGGTGTTCAGAAAATTCAAAATCGAAAAATCAGGCTGGAACGAACCAGTTTTTTTTACTTGAAATCGGTAACTTACCTAGACTGTGAGATTGAGACCGAGACAGAATCGATGATTATTGGTCCGATCTTGAGTTAAGGTGCTGAAACCAAACCGAACCAAAATCAAACCTTCGAAAACTTGGACCGCAAACTCAATCTTTGACCTGGTTTCAATGTTCAATCTTTGTAATTTTAGTTTGAAATTATTATTACTTAATTTTCAATCTTTGTAATTATTAGGTTTTAATTGTTATTGTAATTTTTGTAATTATTATTCAATTATGTAAAAAATACATTTTGTTTTTACAAAATTAATGGATATTGGGTCAAACTTGGATTGGACCTAAACCGATTTCAACCCAATTTCACATGTTACGAGTAGGGTTTTGGGTTCACCTCTATGCAACCAGGCTGGGTTGAACCAGGGCCCATTCAAGATCAATCCCGATTTTGATTTACCCCCAACCCGGATCAAAACCTGATACATTGATTTCGGTCTGATCTAGGTTACCCAAATGAACATCTCTATGTTGAGGTAAGGGTATAATGAAATTGTACCAATCCCAAACCCGACTCATTTAATAATTGTGTTAAAAACTTAAACTCAAATCCGACACATTTATTAAATAGGTAACCTAGCTCAACCTATGTAATAAAAATCTAATCTTAATTGTAAAAATAAATTCCATTTCCACCACCAAAAATTATATACAATTACTAAGAATAAAGTCACACAACCATAAACCAATTTCAACCAATACAAATTAAGTAACACAAAACATAAACTAATTTTCATCACCAAACTATATCACAACCAATTAAAGGGACGAGAAAAGAAGAAGTAATTTTCAAGCTTAAAAGCATTTTCCAACTTCTGACTATTGTTTGATATAGATATAGACTTGAGTGGATTTACAGTAGGGCCATGGGGGAATTTACCCCAACAAGAATTTTTTAAATAAGAATTCATATGTTTTGATGACTGATAAGAACTGCGAAAAAATAAATCTACTGGTATCGTCCTCACAAGAATTTTTAAAATTTGTAAGGGTCTTAATTCCCCTGCATAGACAAAATCTTGGCATCTTCCCTGGATCTAGACATAGTGAAATGGAGGAACGAGATTCATTTAACCCAACCCAAATCCTTTGAACAAGGTTTTGATGATAATGAAATTATTGGTTGATAAAAACTTGAGAAGCTTACCCTACATCCATGGAATTATTGATTGATAAAAATAGTCGAAAATGACTCGTTTTCTGCATCTGATTTTGCAGGTATCTAAAAAAACTTAAACGTCACATTTTTTTTTTTTTTGGATGATAATACTTTTATTTATTTAGTTAATAATAAAAATAGTCCTAAAATATATTTTAAAAAAAATATTAAATTAAGGATAAAAAAAAGGTCAATTTTTTTAAAATATAAGTATGAATAAATCCAAAGAAATTATCATCCAAAAGGACATCTCACTAAACAATAATTTTCCAAAATAGTGATTAACTTCACATAGAAAAATTGTCTAAATAGTAAATTTTCTCATACCATTAAGAGGTCTCTCCAAAACCTCCCATGGACCAACCCAAACGGGAAACCACCGACTAGAAATGGATTATTGGAGAAATAGTGGTTTTGAATCCATAACCTCGCATTGGTCTCAATCCAACCCATCCCGTGTGCTTGCTGTCAGTTAAAGTAGTAGCAGTGAGTGTATGTGGGGATCAACAAATTATTGTTAGGGACTTAGGGTTAGGGTTTTGTGCTTTATTTTGTTTTTCTTGCACTTTAGGACTTGTTTTGGATGGGAAATTTGCAGCAGCTGAGGCAAAAAGACCCATATTTGTGGGCCAAAGTTTGGTGGGGACCCTTAAAAATTGTCTTACAGTCTAAGAGTGTCAGCTAAGCTAAGCCACGCCTTATGGGTGCGGTCCAAAGGTGCAACCGGTTACCGGACAAATGATTGCTGTTTTGTGTAATAATACACCCAACATAGGAAACATTTGTTTTTTTTTTTTTTTTTTTTTTAATTTAGATAAAAATACCAAACAACTGCAAATATATCTGGTTATTTAGAGATATATCTTGCCACATTTTGGTGAATATTTAATATACCCTTATTTATTGAAATTGATGAAATACTTCTTTTGACCTCGGTCTATTCCAGGAGAATTTGAAAATGACTTAAATGCCATCATCAACCTCTGACTTAAATTCATCATCTTCAAGCTCTTTAATCTCTATGGTAAATTATTTTTTCTATTCATCCTTATCTTCAATCAATATTGTTCAACTATTTGTAAAAAAAAAAAATTATTTTTTTTAATAAAAAAACAAATCTATTACTTCTACAATCCGTCAAAATACTATCTTATTATTAAAAAGAGTTCTGATAATATGACTCGCCAAGTGGCATACTCTATCGACTCATTTACGATGACAAGTTTGGGAATCGTAAATCCGTACACCTCAGGATACACGACTCCCTCGAGATACACCTATTATGGGAAAATACAATAGTGTATCCCGAGACGTACAGATCTACAGTTCCCAAACTTGTCCATGTCAATGAGTCGATTGAGTATGCCACCGGACAAGTCATATTATCACGACCTATTAAAAAAGGATTATAAATCATAAAATAGTGACTACTAAACATTTTTTACTGTTGAAGTTAATGATGATGGGTTTTGGGGGAGAAAATTCAAGGGTCTTTTACGAGATCGAATGTGAGATTATTTAAGTGATTTTTATTGATCTACCAGACAAGATCAATGTCAAGTCATGTCATAGTTTCAAAACACGGACAATTTTAAATATTCATCAAAATGTGGAGAGGCTTCTCTTAAAAGGATATTAATTTTTAGAGATCAATACATGGTTCTTATGGATCAAACAAGTCTCCAAGAGATTGGCTTCCCTAGTGAATCCCTAGGTAATATATTTCTATCGCAACCATATAATGATGATTGTTTGTACCATTGGATACGAGATACACTAAGATGGGAGTCATAAAGTTGTGATGCATTATTTCTTCATGTATTATTATGTAAACTTCAAGCAATGTAATAATATTGTATAGATGAATTGATTAAAAAGATTGAATGATTTGAGACAATGAATGGAGAACTTGAATTTGAAGAAAAAATCAACTGAGAAATATGATCTTTGAATTTGCGATGGTATGCGATCTTTTGATAAAGAAGAATGCATTTTAATTAAAAAGAATGACAAACATTTGATAAATAAATGCAAAACTCGCCTACCAAAACAATAATAATAATAATAATAAATTTGAAACATAGGGGCAAAAACACTAATGATATTGGATGAAGTACTTAAATATGTAAAGATCAACAAAACTTACTCTTGGGGGAGTTCTTAGAAAGTCAAATATTGAGGTCAATCATGGAGACAATATTCTTTATACTTGAATAAAAGATCACGTTTAAAGAAAGAATTACCTCCATATGATTTTTAATGCATTAGGCAAAATATAAGTATATTATTAGGGCTGCAACTTGGGCGTGCAAAACCCGATTCCGCTAGGTTGAAACTGACTTTGGGCCTCCTCTGGGCACAACTAACTTGAGTTCGGCCAATAAAAAAAATGCCCGACTCAAATCGGGTTGTGTGCGGGGCATAGGTATCGCCCAACCCGATTTACCCGAATCCGAACTTAATATGATTATAATTTAAAAATATTTCTTATCTTAGTTTCTTTCATACTCATAATTCATATTTCAATATGTATGCTTTTGTTTATCTAAATATCAAAACTAATGTATAATTATTTTCATTAGATAAATAATCAATCTTCGTTATTAATGCTTTGTTTTAAGTGTAATTATATAGACTAATGCTAAAGTGACCTTAAGATTGTAATTCATACCGCACATCCTGACGTGAAGTGTGTAGGAAGCATAAATGTTTTTCCAACATGACTCAATTCTATGTTCTCATACAATGATTATGTTATAATTTTAAATATTTTTCTTTTATATAAAATTGTGGTTATGAATAAAAAATGATTATTTTAGTTAATCTTATTATTTTTCTTCTCTCCAAAAATTTACTTATAATTTTATGTATATAAACTTTTGAAACAATTTTTTAAGAAAAATAATTGTAAATTTTAAGTTCATTTACACGCTACTTATTTTTATATAAACTCTTACCGATACTAAATTACCTAGCACTAAAGAGGAATATATTAACCCGACTTAGGTAGGGTTCAGGTTGAGCATTTAACACCTGAGGTCAGATTGGGCAAAGGTGTGGGTTGGTGTTTGTCAAGTTTGGGTTGGGCACAGATTTATCCCTAATCCGACCCAACCCGCATGAGTTGCAGCATTATATATCATAGATGATTAAATGAGAAAATCGATACAACTAAATAAGCATGTGAGAGAATTAGGACTAGTTGATTTGAGAAAAAAAAATTATTTCCTCGAGTTTCTAAATAGACAATGAACCATGGTCTTGTCCAAGGACTAGTCTTGGGGAATGTGGAAGGCCCCCATATCACACACACCAGGTAAGTGAGAGTGCGCCCTTGCAGGTGGCCTCTCAAGAATTAATGCTCATACTGAGTATCAAACTCACGACCTACGAGGATTAACCACTTATGGGTCTGAAATTGCCATTGAACCAATCCCTTAGGGTTAAATATTTTCATATTATAATTGATTAATTTCTAGAAAATATTTATTTGCTCAATAAATGACATAGTGCTAGTATAAGAGACCACATAGAGAATCAATACAACATAATTCTATATTATTGTTTTTTTTTAAAGAACTGTGATAAAACGACTCTCCCACATGCACCACTTGACATGGGGTCTTTCATCGAGAAACACAAGTGCACATATTTATGGGGATGCGTAGTGGTGTATCCCGAGGCAAAAAATCTACCATTCTGACACACCTCAAGTAAGTGAGTATTTTGAGTATGCCATGTGGAGGGAATCAAGAGACTTGTTTGAAATCCAAGGACTTTAGTATATATGGCAATAGCATATGGAGAATAATTTAGTAGGGATGTGCCCCCAGAAAAGGGTTCGTAAATATTGATTGTCAAGAAATACCCCAAATGGATTGTTTTCCCTATCTTGATTTTATAATTCACAATCTCAAACCAAACCATTGTGAAGGATGTCAGCCATAGAATTAGAGTTGTACGATTAAATGCAAACGTCATTTACTTACAATACATTTAGTGTCCTTTGACATATCACCTTTCTATTTTCTTTATGATAATATTTTCCGTATTCGACGTCTATTGGCAAGGATTTCTATGTCCCAACGTATAAACACCCCTAGCTTCCTTAGCAAA